>NC_084612.1:7017116-7094616 GCF_033978795.1 Nerophis ophidion
CCCGCGACCCCGAAAGGGAATAAGCGGTAGAAAATGGATGGATGGATGGATGGATATATATATATATATATATATATATATATATATATATATATATATATATATATTTGTGTGTGTGTGAAAAAGTGTGTCCATTGTGAGTTTGAGTATGAGTTTATTTGGAACATGCGAGTATAGAACATGAAGCATCACACTTTCCAGTTTCTCTTTTCAATATGTTGGAAAAGGAGTCGGAAGAAGCTGAGTTTATTCAGTGTGTTCAACTGTTTAAATGGCACCATTTTCAAGGCTTTGTGTGGTCTTTCAATTATTTATTTATTATTATTATTATTAGATTTAGTCTCAAGCTTTATACTATGGCGTGTAGATTTAAGACGTGTAGAGAAGCCTTGTCTCAAAAATGGAGCAAACAAGTGAGGGAGATGATAGATCTTTTTCATGTTTAATGCACTTCTCACTGTTAGAATACAATCACGATTCCCTTTACCCTTGTCCTCAAAACAAACATTGCATGTGTTTTCATGATCCGCTACTTGGATCATGTCATATTCTGGTTTTGATCTTTTTTGTATCACATCCTGTTTGGTATTTGTCTTCCTTTGTTCCTGGTGGCACTTCCTGTTTGATTCCATTTCCAAAGCTACGCATTTAGTGTCACCTGCCTCTTGTTTTTCACGTGCACCTGCTTTGTGATTATCACCTTTATTTAAGCCTGCCCTTTTTGTTCATTCGATCTCGCATTCTAGTTTCTGTTCCGTGCAACAGGTGATGACGCTGTTTCCCAATCGAGGTAAAGAAAACTATTTTTGTACTTGTCAGCTTCTACGCTATTCCTCTGTTTATTCCCTAGCTCAAATGCTAGCGCTTTTAGTTCCTTCTAGCTCCCATGCTAGTGCTGTTTGTTTTGTCTTTAGTGCCTTGTGCAAGTGTTTCTGTTCGTAGTCTGTTTTGTTAGTATTAATAAATCATCCTTTCCTACCTTTACGCTGTGTCCAAGTCCGACTGCATCATTCAAGAGAACGAATCCGCACCACGATGCCAGCAAAGCGTCACATGTGTTATGTTATGATTGTTAAGTTTGAAGGTTTGCCGTCTGAAATTTCACCAGATAGTTTTTAACAAGTGTTTTTTTTATTTCTAATAAAATTGCATTGTGTTTTTAAGTGCTTTCTCATAAGACCTCATTTGGCCTCATTGACTCCTATTATAACTGTTATTTTTTAACTGACTGTAATCCTGATGCATTAATGTTCTTTTTCCATGAAAACAGAAGGATCGTCATTCTCGCTAATTAAAAACGAACAAAATAATGTTTTGGTGTGATTATGCCCCCTAGCCACCAGACGGCGCCAGAAAACCATGATGCATAATTGTCAGAGCTTTGATGAGCTTAAAACAAGTTAAACTGGCATTAAAACTACTGAAATGCAATGAAAGTGTCTTGCGAAATAATACATAATCTGGCAGACATAACATATTTTTTGTCTATTTGTTTACTGTATCAGTCTATGCAAGCCTACCCAACCTAAAAATTCCTCTTTTCTTTTAAAAAAAATAAATTTTGCATGTGTTGAATGATGTGATGAATTGATTTACGTGGACCCCGACTTAAACAAGTTGAAAAACTTATTCGGGTGTTACCATTTAATGGTCAATTGTACGGAATATGTACTGTGCAATCTACTAATAAAAGTTTCAATCAATCACTCAATCAATCAATCCATCAGTCAATCAATCAATCAATCAATCAATCAATCAATCAATTCCCATCATAAAATTAACAACAAAAACAATAAACACTATAAAACCATACATCAATAGTTAGAGCCAAAAATTTTAAATATTTCAAGCATTGATAAAAAAATATACCTTTACATATTGCTGACTAGTGTTGTCCCAATACCAATATTTTGGTACCGGTACCAAAATGTATTTTGATACTATTCTGTACTTTTTTTTAAGTAAAGGGCACCACACAAATGGCATTATGGACTTTGTTTTAACAAAAAAATCTTAGGGTACATTAAACATTCGTTTCTTATTGCAAGTCTGTCCTGAAATAAAATAGTGAACATACGAAACAACATGTCTTTTATTAGTAAGTAAACAAACAAAGGTTTCTAATTTAGTCTGCTGACATATGCAGTAACATATTGTGTGTCAATACGTGGACTTTGGGGTTTGTTTTCCCAGAATGCAAAGAAAAGTTAAAGTGGGCAAGGCGGGAAGGTAAGGACATATTTATTAATTACTATGAAAATGGAACAAAAGGCGCGCACAAGGCGGAAGTACAAAAAACTTGGCTAATGAAACAAAAACTTGCACAAAGGCAGAAATTATGAACATGAAGCAAAATTCGATAACTGTGGCATGAAAAATCAAAACTTACGTGGCATGGCAAGGAGCGTAACTATGAACAGGATCAGAGGTAAAGTCGCCAGGCTGACTTGCTGGCAACTTTCGATTTTAATAAGTGACATGATTAGTGAAAACAGGTACGGACTCCAAATGTGACACAGGTGAAACAAATGGTTGCTATGGTGACAAAACAAGAGTGAAAAAGCAGGAACTGAGTGTCCAAAAACCAAACAGAACATGACTTAAACCAAAACATGATCACAGACATGACATTGTATCATTTATCATTCTATTATTTTGTCAACATTATGAGGGACAAGTGGTAGAAAATGAATTATTGATCTACTTGCTCATTTACTGTTAATATCCGCTTACTTTCTCTTTTAACTTGTTCTATCCACACTTCTGTTTAAATGTATTAATCACTCATTCTTCTGGTTTATTGGATCCTTTACATTAGTTTTAGATGATACCGCAAATTTGGCTATCAATTCGATACCAAGTAGTTACAGGATCATACAATGGTCATAATTTAAGTCCTCATGTGTCCTAGGACGTTTTTCCAGAGTTCATAAAGATAATATACTTTTTTTAAAAAAAATAAAATAAGATTTTGTGATGCTAAAAAATATCGATGTAATCATAGTGGTATTGACTAGATACGCTCCTGTACTTGGTATCATTACGGTGGTGTCATGCCTGTTAATCTGGGTTTATGTTTGATCATGTTTTGTTTTGTTTTTGGACTCTTGTGTCCTGTTTTTGCACTTCCTGGTTTTGTTGGTTTCCATAGTTACTCATTAGTTTCCACCTGGTCTCCAAGTCACGCCCCTGCCCTCAGCCCCACACCTGTTTCTCATCATCATAGTCACTATTTAAGTCATTCGTTTTCTGTTCCTCGGGCTGGGAACTTTGCTTATGCTTTACTACTTGCTACATGCTTGTGCTACATGCTACTTACTATGACCACGCACCCACCTTGCATTGCCACGCTGATGACTGTTTTGACCACGCCGCGTAAGATCTTGTTTGTATTTATGCCTCTGTGCAAGTTTTTGGTTTGTTTTGTACCTTTGATAGTATATTTTGTTTATTTGTATATAGTTCCGCCATTGTGGGGTTTTGTTTGGAGTTTAGTCTAGGTTAGTATAGCTCGGTTGGTAGAGTGGCCGTGCCAGCAACTTGAGGGTTGCAGGTTCAATCCCCGCTTCCGCCATCCTAGTCACTGCTGTTGTGTCCTTGGGCAAGACACTTTACCCACCTGCTCCCAGTGCCACCCACACTGGTTTAAATGTAAAAAATAGATATTGGGTTTCACTATGTAAAGCGCTTTGAGTCACTGGAGAAAAAGCGCTATATAAATATAATTCACACTATTATCCGCCACTGAGGGCACCCTTTGTTTTCCCTTTTTTGTATTCCATCCATCCATTTTCTACCGCTTATTCCCTTTGGGGTCGCGGGGGGCGCTGGCGCCTATCTCAGCTACAATCGGGCGGAAGGCGGGGTACACCCTGGACAATTCGCCACCTCATCGCAGGGCCAACACAGATAGACAGACAACATTCACACTCACATTCACACACTAGGGCCAATTTAGTGTTGCCAATCAACCTATCCCCAGGTGCATGTTTTTGGAGGTGGGAGGAAGCCGGAGTACCCGGAGGGAACCCACGCATTCACGGGGAGAACATGCAAACTCCACACAGAAAGATCCCGAGCCTGGATTTGAACCCAGGACTGCAGGAACTTTGTATTGTGAGGCAGACGCACTAACCCCTCTGCCACCGTGAAGCCCTTTTTTGTATTATAGTATATAAATAAATTAATCATCTACTCACATTCTCTCCTGGCTCGTTCCAAATTCCCTCTGGATCGAATAAGCAAAATTCATCCAAGTCAAAGTCCTGACAGGTGGATGTCAGGTGTAGATCCGCCCATGGTGTTTGTTTACATTGTGACGCCGGTGAGCTACGGTGTTTAGCTATTCCTTGTCCTGCAGGGATGATACTCCTAAGAAACATACTTTATTTGTCGCCATGGAGGCCAGGATTAGTGATTTAGAAGTAGCTAAAACACTGCCGACTGGGGCTGGACTTTAGCCGCTAGCTAGCTAGCCATGTCTTAAAGCACCTCTTCCTGAGGGTGTTTCAGTGTTATAACTTCACCTTTATCGTTAGTTTTTAAACCAAAATGCGTCCGTTCTCCCTTTTCTGTCTACACACCGTGTCTGTTTGTGAGTACTCCGTGATTGTGCGCTGCCGAACATGCTCCTCTGCTGTGTAAACCAGCAATATCACGACATGACGACGACGGGGTACTTTTCAGAGGCGGTATAGTACCGAATATGATTAATTAGTATCGCGGTACTATGCTACTGCTGACTAATGACAATTTCAGGAGTGGGTCCCTTTTAGGTCCGAAGAACGTGTGTGTGTGTGTGTATAGTCAATCTTAGCCTAGCACAAGGGTTAAAGAAATTTGGCTTGAACGTTGACATCCAACCAGCAGGTAACATTTCCAATAACTGCAATATCTGACATGAGAACCGACTGTAGAATATTTTTTAGAAAAGGTGCAAAGTGCACAAAGTCACATCTCCCTCACTGCAAAGTGGAGATCAAATGCAAACATCCAGCAACAACGTCAGAAAGGGACTTTTGATCGGCGGCTCACACTTGAAGCCGTGACAACAACAATACGAAGGAAAAAGTGAGCGTCCAGGCTTTAAAGCCGCGTGCGTTGGTCAAGTCACGCCGCCTCTCAAGAGGATTTACATCTCCAGACGAGCAGCGACATGAAAGCGGTGGATCCTCAAGAGGATGAAGTTCTTCATTTAAACTTAAGAAGATTTAGATCAAAAGGTTAGAGGGAAAAGAAGAAGAAGAAGAAGAAGGAGGAAAAAAAAAAAGTGCGCTCACAGGACGAATCTGGGTGCTAAGCTGCACAAGTTCACAGGCGTGTAGGACGCGGGACGTTCCCTCGCAGATCAAAGGCGAGCCGACTGCAAAAGTCTTAAAAAAAAGAGCTTGAAAAACCCTCAAAAGTTTTTCCTTCTAAGACGGGGTGGGCAACCTGCAGCCCGCGGGACGGAAAAGCTCGCCGGTAGAGTTGACGAAACGTTCTAAAACACGTTTTTCTGTCGCAGGTGCTGAGACATGCTAACTAGAGATTGTATCAATGTCAGTTTTAAAGGACATGTACTTATAATCAACAATGTATCAATGCCAGCTTTAAAGGAAATCTACGTATAATCAACGTTTTATCAATGTTAGTTTTAAAGGACGTCTTGATTTTTTTTTGTCTTGGGAATTTCATGTTTTATTTTGAAAAGCAACTCCTCTTGTTTCATATCACTGGCCCTTCCTCTTGTGTCAACAGTCTGACGTCATCCCTGTCCCCTGATTGTTTCCACCTGTTTCCCATTACCCTCATGTGTCATATAAGCCCACGCCTCCCTTTGTTCTGTGCCAGATTGTCTCGAGCTTTCGTGCCTGTCTTGCGTCCATGTGTATGTGTCACGACTTGGACTATGAGGTGGTTGTTTTCCCGAGAAGCAAGTGAACTTGGACCGGAGATGGCAATTAACTATAAACATGAAACAAAAACTTGCACTGTGGCATGAATAATGAGAAAACTTACTATGACAAGGGTATGAGTAAAAGCAGCATGGATATCATGGGTGCAGGAGGTGATGTTGCCAAGCTGACTACCTGGTAACTGTGGCTTAAATAATACTATGGTGATTGAAAACAGGGGCATGACATGGAAACAGGTGAAAACTAATGGGTTGGCATGGAAACAAAGCAAACAAGGAAGTGCAAAAGCAGGAAACAATGTCCAAAAAACAAAACCGAACATGACTAAAACAAAACATGAACACACAGACATGACAGTATGTCCATGCCTTGCCTCGTCCTAAGCTTATTTTCTTGGATCCTGAATTCCCACGCTGTTATTTGGAGTTTGTCTTTTTGTCTTCCTCAGAGTGAATTTAGTTATTTAGCTTTTGCTCAACCGTAGTGGTGAGTTATTATTTTTTCCTCCCAATCTATCCTTCCTCAAATTTCTTGAGTGATTTTTGTTTACCTTTATTAGATTAAGATTAAGAGTAGACATTTTTATAGTCATTGTTTTCTTCCTCCTGTTGGAGCGTTTTATGTTAATAAGTTTCGTAGCAGATACGGCTTTTTTACCAATATCCGATATTCCGATATTGTCCAACTCTTAATTACCGATTCCGATATCAACTGATACCGATATATACAGTAGTGTGATTAACACATTATTATGCCTAATTTTGTTGTGATGCCCCGCTAGATGCATTAAACAATGTAACAAGGTTTTCCGAAATAAATCAACTCAAATTATGGAGAAAAAAAAATGCCAACATGGGACTGCCATATTTATTACTGAAGTCATCAAGTGCATTATTTTTTTTTAACATGCCTCAACTTTATGAAAATAGTCAAAATTTTACTCGACAAAAGTCACAATTTTAGAAGAAACTTTCAAATGTTGGCAATTTTATAAAAATAGTCAAAATTTTACTTGACAAAAATCACAATTTTAGAAGAAACTTTCAAAAGTTGGCAATTTTATGAAAATAGTCAAAATTTTACTCGACAAGTCACAATTTTATAAGAAACTTTAAAATTTGGCAATTTTTGGAATATAGTCAACATTTTACTTGACAAAAGTCACAATTTTATTTGAAAACGTATAACTTTGGCAATATAATAATAATAATCGGACATTGTACTTAGCAAAATTATGACAAGTGACAATTTTACTCAAAAAATGTCACAATTTTACAAGAAAAACAAACAAATAAATGGCAATATTTTGATAAGTCAGAATTTTATTTGACAAATGTCATCATTTTGCATAAAAAAGTAATCATTTTACATAAAAAAGTAATCGATTTACGAGAAAATATTGCAATATTACAGAAACAGAAAAAATAAGAAATTGTTCTCAATTTTAAAATAAAAAAAATTGACACATTGTGAGGAAAAACACTTTTAGGTAATGTTTTGTTTGTAATAGTTTTTTAATCTTCATTATTTACTGCACGTTATTACAGTATGTCTTTGTATATACCTGTGTATATATATATATATATATATATATATATATATATATATATATTTTTTTTTTTTATTTATTTATTTTTTTAATTAATTTTGCCTAAAGGGGGCGGATTTTAATTTCTTACACACACTTGTTATTTCATATGTTGGCCAGAGGGGGAGCGCTTAAAATTTTTACACACACTTGTGATTTCATATGTTGACCAGAGGGGGACCACTTTTAAAACCGACACACAGTCAATTTGAAAAATCCCTCCTTTTTGGGACCACCCTCATTTTGATAGATTTCACCTCAAGGGGTACAAATGAGACATTCTCTATTAGATGCAATGCCTGCAATGAGGTGGCGACTTGTCCATGGTGTACGCCGCCTTACGCCTGAATGCACCCGGGATAGGCTCCAGCACCCCCCGCGACCCCAAAAGGGACAAGCGGTAGAAAAATGAAAGGAGGGAGCTCTCCCTGAGAGAGCATGAGGAGGTGGAGGTGGGCGGGGTTGAGATGGTGGAGGAGAGGGATACCTGGGGGTGGGGGGATACTGTAGCGTCCCGTAAGAGTTAGTGCTGCAAGGGTATCTGGGTATGTGTTCTGTTATGTTTACGTTGTGTCCAAGGAGACCGAGGTGTCCGATATCTGCTCATTCAGCCAAGAACTGTGAAGCTTTTCCGTACCGTCTCTTCACTCTTCTCTTCACCCACCAATTCACAGTAAACAGTTTTATTTTTCAAAAAAAAAGGGGCTTCACTACACATCTTTTAAAAAAAAATTCACCGTCGTGTATCGACTAAGTTTGATTTTTTTTTTTTTCCAGCTAAATTGCTAACCTCGCATGATGCTGCTGTTAAACTTACTGTACTAGTTTTGCTGGAGTGTGACTTACTTTGTGATGATATCATAGACGATGCCTGAATTACAGGGATATTTGACATGAGGTCTCCACTGTGTTTATTTACCATCCATCCATCCATCCATCCATTTTATTCTGCTTAGCCGCAATGCCAGCTTTAAAGGAATCAATGTCAATTTTAAAGGACATGTACATATAATCAACATTGTATCAATGTCAGTTTTAAAGGACATGTATGTATAATCAATGTCAGTTTTAAAGGACATGTTCATATAATCAACATTGTATCAATGTCAGTTTTAAAGGACATGTATGTATAATCAATGTCAGTTTTAAAGGACATGTATGTATAATCGACATTGTATCAATGTCACTTTTAAAGCCCATGTACATATAATCAGCGTTGTATCAATGTCAGTTTTAAAGGACATGTATGTATAATCAATGTCAGTTTTAAAGGTCATGTACGTATAATCAATGTTGTATCAATGTCAGTTTTAAAGCACATGTACGTATAATCAGCGATGTATCAATGTAATTTTTAAAGGACATGTACGTATAATCAGCGATGTATCAATGTAATTTTTAAAGGACATGTACGTATAATCAGCGATGTATCAAGGTCAGTTTTAAAGGACATGTACGTATAATCAGCGATGTATCAATGTAATTTTTAAAGGACATGTATGTATAATCAATGTCAGTTATAAAGAACATGTATGCATAATCAACATTGTATCAATGTCAGTTTTAAAGCACATGTATGTATAATCAATGTCAGTTTTAAAGGACACGTACGTATAATCAGCGATGTATCAATGTCAGTTTTAAAACACATGTACATATAATGAGCGATGTATCAATGTAATTTTTAAAGGACATGTACGTATAATCAGCGATGTATCAATGTCAGTTTTAAAGCACATGTACGTATAATCAGCGGTGTATCAATGTAATTTTTAAAGGACATGTATGTATAATCAATGTCAGTTATAAAGAACATGTATGCATAATCAACATTGTATCAATGTCAGTTTTAAAGCACATGTATGTATAATCAATGTCAGTTTTAAAGGACATGTACGTATAATCAGCGATGTATCAATGTCAGTTTCAAAGCACATGTACATGTAATCAGCGATGTATCAATGTCATTTTTAAAGGACATGTACGTACAATCAGCGATGCATCAATGTCAGTTTTAAAGCACATGTACGTATAATCAGCGATGTATCAATGTAATTTTTAAAGGACGTGTATGTATAATCAATGTCAGTTATAAAGAACATGTATGCATAATCAACATTGTATCAATGTCAGTTTTAAAGCACATGTATGTATAATCAATGTCAGTTTTAAAGGACATGTATGTAAAATCAACATTGTATCAATGTCAGTTTTAAAGCCCATGTACGTATAATCAGCGTTGTATCAATGTCAGTTTTAAAGGACATATATGTATAATCAATGTCAGTTTTAAAGGACATGTATGTAAAATCAACATTGTATCAATGTCAGTTTTAAAGCCCATGTACGTATAATCAGCGTTGTATCAATGTCAGTTGTAACGGACATGTATGTGTAATCAATGTCAGTTTTAAAAGGACATGTACGTATAATCAATTTCAGTTTTAAAGGACATGTACGTATAATCAATGTTGTATCGATGTCTGTTTTAAAGCACATGTACGTACAATCAGCGATGTATCAATGTAATTTTTAAAGGACATGTACGTATAATCAGCGTTGTATCAATGTCAGTTTTAAAGGACATGTACGTATAATCAGCAATGTATCAATGTTATTTTTAAAGGTCATGTACGTATAATCAGCGATGTATCAATGTCAGTTTTAAAGCACATGTACGTATAATCAGCGTTGTATCAATGTCAGTTTTAAAGCACATGTACGTATAATCAGCAATGTATCAGTCAGTTTTAAAGCACATGTATGTATAATCAGCGATGTATCAATGTAATTTTTAAAGGTCATGTACGTATAATCAGCAATGTATCAGTCAGTTTTAAAGCACATGTACGTATAATCAGCGTTGTATCAATGTCAGTTTTAAAGCACATGTACGTATAATCAGCAATGTATCAGTCAGTTTTAAAGCACATGTACGTATAATCAGCGTTGTATCAATGTCAGTTTTAAAGCACATGTACGTATAATCAGCAATGTATCAGTCAGTTTTGAAGCACATGTACGTATAATCAGTGTTGTATCAATGTAATTTTTAAAGCACATGTACGTATAATCAGCAATGTATCAGTCAGTTTTAAAGCACATGTACGTATAATCAGCGTTGTATCAATGTCAGTTTTAAAGCACATGTACGTATAATCAGCAATGTATCAGTCAGTTTTAAAGCACATGTACGTATAATCAGCGTTGTATCAATGTCAGTTTTAAAGCACATGTACGTATAATCAGCGTTGTATCAGTCAGTTTTAAAGCACATGTACGTATAATCAGCAATGTATCAGTCAGTTTTAAAGCACATGTATGTATAATCAGCGTTGTATCAATGTCAGTTTTAAAGCACATGTACGTATAATCAGCAATGTATCAGTCAGTTTTAAAGCACATGTACGTATAATCAGCAATGTATCAGTCAGTTTTAAAGCACATGTACGTATAATCAGCAATGTATCAGTCAGTTTTAAAGCACATGTATGTATAATCAGCGTTGTATCAATGTCAGTTTTAAAGCACATGTATGTATAATCAGCAATGTATCAGTCAGTTTTAAAGCACATGTACGTATAATCAGCAATGTATCAGTCAGTTTTAAAGCACATGTACGTATAATCAGCGTTGTATCAATGTCAGTTTTAAAGCACATGTACGTATAATCAGCGTTGTATCAATGTCAGTTTTAAAGCACATGTACGTATAATCAGCAATGTATCAGTCAGTTTTAAAGCACATGTATGTATAATCAGCAATGTATCAGTCAGTTTTAAAGCACATGTACGTATAATCAGCGTTGTATCAATGTCAGTTTTAAAGCACATGTACGTATAATCAGCGTTGTATCAATGTCAGTTTTAAAGCACATGTACGTATAATCAGCAATGTATCAGTCAGTTTTAAAGCACATGTATGTATAATCAGCGTTGTATCAATGTCAGTTTTAAAGCACATGTACGTATAATCAGCAATGTATCAGTCAGTTTTAAAGCACATGTACGTATAATCAGCGTTGTATCAATGTCAGTTTTAAAGCACATGTACGTATAATCAGCAATGTATCAGTCAGTTTTAAAGCACATGTATGTATAATCAGCGATGTATCAATGTAATTTTTAAAGGTCATGTACGTATAATCAGCAATGTATCAGTCAGTTTTAAAGCACATGTACGTATAATCAGCGTTGTATCAATGTCAGTTTTAAAGCACATGTACGTATAATCAGCAATGTATCAGTCAGTTTTAAAGCACATGTACGTATAATCAGCGTTGTATCAATGTCAGTTTTAAAGCACATGTACGTATAATCAGCAATGTATCAGTCAGTTTTAAAGCACAAGTATGTATAATCAGCGATGTATCAATGTAATTTTTAAAGGTCATGTACGTATAATCAGCAATGTATCAGTCAGTTTTAAAGCACATGTACGTATAATCAGCGTTGTATCAATGTCAGTTTTAAAGCACATGTACGTATAATCAGCAATGTATCAGTCAGTTTTAAAGCACATGTACGTATAATCAGCGTTGTATCAATGTCAGTTTTAAAGCACATGTACGTATAATCAGCAATGTATCAGTCAGTTTTAAAGCACATGTATGTATAATCAGCGTTGTATCAATGTCAGTTTTAAAGCACATGTACGTATAATCAGCAATGTATCAGTCAGTTTTAAAGCACATGTACGTATAATCAGCGTTGTATCAATGTCAGTTTTAAAGCACATGTACGTATAATCAGCAATGTATCAGTCAGTTTTAAAGCACATGTACGTATAATCAGCAATGTATCAGTCAGTTTTAAAGCACATGTATGTATAATCAGCGTTGTATCAATGTCAGTTTTAAAGCACATGTACGTATAATCAGCAATGTATCAGTCAGTTTTAAAGCACATGTACGTATAATCAGCGTTGTATCAATGTCAGTTTTAAAGCACATGTACGTATAATCAGCAATGTATCAGTCAGTTTTAAAGCACATGTACGTATAATCAGCAATGTATCAGTCAGTTTTAAAGCACATGTATGTATAATCAGCGTTGTATCAATGTCAGTTTTAAAGCACATGTACGTATAATCAGCAATGTATCAGTCAGTTTTAAAGCACATGTACGTATAATCAGCGTTGTATCAATGTCAGTTTTAAAGCACATGTACGTATAATCAGCAATGTATCAGTCAGTTTTAAAGCACATGTACGTATAATCAGCAATGTATCAGTCAGTTTTAAAGCACATGTACGTATAATCAGCGTTGTATCAATGTCAGTTTTAAAGCACATGTACGTATAATCAGCAATGTATCAGTCAGTTTTAAAGCACATGTACGTATAATCAGCAATGTATCAATGTCAGTTTTAAAGCACATGTACGTATAATCAACAATGTATCAGTCAGTTTTAAAGCACATGTACGTATAATCAGCGTTGTATCAATGTCAGTTTTAAAGCACATGTACGTATAATCAGCAATGTATCAGTCAGTTTTAAAGCACATGTATGTATAATCAGCGTTGTATCAATGTCAGTTTTAAAACACATGTACGTATAATCAGCGTTGTATCAATGTCAGTTTTAAAGCACATGTACGTATAATCAGCGTTGTATCAATGTCAGTTTTAAAGGACATGTACGTATAATCAATGTCAGTTTTAAAGCACATGTACGTATAATCAGCGATGTATCAATGTCAGTTTTAAAGGACATGTATGTGTAATCAATGTCAGTTTTAAAGGACATGTACGTATAATCAATGTCAGTTTTAAAGGACATGTACGTATAATCAATGTCTGTCAGTTTTAAAAGACATGTATGAATAATCAACATTGTATCAATGTCAGTTTTAAAGCACATGTACGTATAATCAATGTCAGTTTTAAAGCACATGTACGTATAATCAGCGATGTATCAATGTCAGTTTTAAAGGACATGTATGTGTAATCAATGTCAGTTTTTAAAGGACATGTACGTATAATCAATGTCAGTTTTAAAGGACATGTATGAATAATCAACATTGTATCAATGTCAGTTTTAAAGCACATGTACGTATAATCAATGTCAGTTTTAAAGCACATGTACGTATAATCAGCGATGTATCAATGTCAGTTTTAAAGGACATGTATGTATAATCAATGTCAGTTTTAAAGCACATGTACGTATAATCAGCAATGTATCAGTCAGTTTTAAAGCACATGTACGTATAATCAGCGTTGTATCAATGTCAGTTTTAAAGCACATGTACGTATAATCAGCGTTGTATCAATGTCTTGTGCCTGCTGGGGAGTGTGTGGCACTCTTCCAGGTTAGTATTCCAATTGTTGAGTTGTTCTCCATGCCTGTCCACTTGCATTACGAGCTGTTGCTATTATCGACGCACCTGCACGCTCTCTGTGGTTCCCGGCCTGCCCGGCCAAGACATTCCTGCATCGGGAGCCGGGCCCCGGAACCGGCCCTGGCGCTCAACAGCCTTTTTTTTTTTTGTTTGGGTTTTTTTTTTTTTTGGTGGGGAGGCGAATCCACACAAAGCTTCATCGCTGGCACGTTGCAGGTTCTGGGCCCGAGCCCGCTCCGAGCTGTTGTTCTTTTCATCCCAGTTAAGCCACTCGGGCCCCCGAGGCGGCCGGGACACAAAGAAGAAAAGGTCCGGCCGGTGGGAGAGTGGCGGTCCTCCCTCCCGTCTCTCTTTGGGACATGTTTCCCCGACACTTCTGTCCTCTCGGATCCACCGTGAATTGTGCTTCATTTCCATGTATGCCAACAGGCGTTTAATGTATTTAAAAGTTGGATGACGTTCAAAGGAAGCTATAATTCCTCTGAAATGGGCCTTTTGAAGACTTTATCTTGTTCTTTCTCTTCTGGCTAATCTTGTAGCTCCTCAGTATGCCAGAGCAATTTTTCCCAATGCCAATTAGGCTCGACATTAGCATAAAACTGTTTTTTTTTTTCTTTCTTCTTCTCCTCCTTTCTGCCGACGTTGAATGGACAAGTCTTCTCTCTCCGAAACCTGCTCGCGACTTTGAAGGCGAGTCGAGCCCTTTTTTTGTCTGGCGCTTTCTCACTCTTACCCAGGGGTCTCAAACTCTATTCACCTGGTTGAGGCTGGGCCGCAAGAAAAGATTTCCTAAAAACAATTTTGCATACTCTTCAGCATGTCTAGTGGTACAAACCCCGTTTCCATATGAGTTGGGAAATTGTGTTTGATGTAAATATAAACGGAATACAATGATTCACAAATCATTTTCAACCCATATTCAGTTGAATGCACTACAAAGACAAGATATTTGATGTTCAAACTCATAAACTTTTTTTTTTTTTTTTTACAAATAATAATCAACTTAGAATTTAATGGTTGCAACACGTGCCAAAGTAGTTGGGAAAGGACATGTTCACCACTGTGTTACATCACCTTTTCTTTTAACAACACTCAATAAACGTTTGGGAACTGAGGAAACTAATTGTTGAAGCTTTCAATCAATCAATCAATGTTTATTTATATAGCCCCAAATCACAAATGTCTCAAAGGACTGCACAAATCATTACGACTACAACATCCTCGGAAGAACCCACAAAAGGGCAAGGAAAACTCACACCCAGTGGGCAGGGAGAATTCACATTCAGTGGGACGCCAGTGACAATGCTGACTATGAGAAACGTTGGAGAGGACCTCAGATGTGGGCAACCCCCCCCCCCCTCTAGGGGACCGAAAGCAATGGATGTCGAGCAGATCCAACATGATACTGTGAAAGTTCAATCCATAGTGGCTCCAAGACAGCAGTGAGAGTCCCGTCCACAGGAAACCATCTCAAGCGGATCAGCAGCGTAGAGATGTCCCCAACCGATACAGGCGAGCGGTCCATCCTGGGTCCCGATGAGCGGTCCATCCTGGGTCTCAACTCTGGACAGTCAGTACTTCATCCATGGTCATCGGACCGGACCCCCTCCACAAGGGAGGGGGGGACATAGGAGAAAGAAAGGAAGCGGCAGATCAACTGGTCTAAAAAGGAGGTCTATTTAAAGGCTAGAGTA
The DNA here is from genome assembly GCF_033978795.1 of Nerophis ophidion. Classification (NCBI taxonomy): domain Eukaryota; kingdom Metazoa; phylum Chordata; class Actinopteri; order Syngnathiformes; family Syngnathidae; genus Nerophis; species Nerophis ophidion. The sequence goes on from NC_084612.1 coordinate 7,032,637, forward strand.
TACAGATGAGTTTTAAGATGAGACTTAAATGCTTCTACTGAGGTAGCATCTCGAACTGTTACCGGGAGGGCATTCCAGAGTACTGGAGCCCGAACGGAAAATGCTCTATAGCCCGCAGACTTTTTTGAATGTGGAATCCCGGTAACAGTTCGAGATGCCACCTCAGTAGAAGCATTTAAGTCTCACCTTAAAACTCATTTGTATACTCTAGCCTTTAAATAGACTTCCTTTTTAGACCAGTTGATCTGCAGTTTCTTTTCTTTTTCTTCTATGTCCCACTCTCCTTTGTGGAGGGGGTCCGGTCCGATCCGGTGGCCATGTAATGCTTGCCTGCGTATCGGCTGGGGACATCTCTGCGCTGCTGATCCGCCTCCGCTTGGGATGGTTTCCTGCTGGCTCCGCTGTGAACGGGACTCTCGCTGCTGTGTTGGATCCGCTTTGGACTGGACTCTCGCGACTGTGTTGGATCCATTATGGATTGAACTTTCACAGTATCATGTTAGACCCGCTCCACATCCATTGCTTTCCTCCTCTCCAAGGTTCTCATAGTCATCATTGTCACCGATGTCCCACTGGGTGTGAGTTTTCCTTGCCCTTATGTGGGCCTACCGAGGATGTCGTAGTGGTTTGTGCAGCCCTTTGAGACACTAGTGATTTAGGGCTATATAAGTAAACATTGATTGATTGATTGAATTCTTTCCCATTCTTGTTTTATGTAGAGCTTCAGTCGTTCAACAGTCCGAGGTCTACGCTTCATAATGCGCCACACATTTTCGATGGGAGACAGGTCTGGACTGCAGGCGGGCCAGGGAAGTACCCGCACTCTTTTACTACGAAGCCACGCTGTTATAACACATGGCTTGGCATTGTTTTGCTGAAATAAGCAGGGGCGTCCATGAAAAAGACGGTGCTTAGATGGCAGCATATGTTCCAAAACCTGTATGTACCTTTTAGCATTAATGGTGCCTTCACAGATGTGTAAGTTACCCATGCCTTGGACACTAATGCACCTCCATACCATCACAGATGCTGGCTTTTGAACTTTGTGTCGATAACAGTCTGGATGGTTCGCTTCCCCTTCGATGTCTAATATTTCCCCAAAAAAATTTGAAATGTGGACTCGTCAGACCACAGAACACTTTTCCACTTTGCATCAGTCCATCTTAACTGATCTCGGGCCCAGGGAAGCCGGCGGCGTTTCCGGATGTTGTTGACAAATGGCTTTCGCTTTGCATAGTAGAGCTTTAACTTGCACTTACAGATGTAGCAACAAACTGTATTTAGTTACCATGGTTTTCTGAAGTGTTCCTGAGCCCATGTGGTGATATCCTTTAGAGATTGATGTGGGTTTTTGATACAGTGCCGTCTGAGGGATCGAAGGTCACGGTCATTCAATGTTGGTTTTCCGGCCATGCTGCTTACGTGGAGTGATTTCTCCAGATTCTCTGAACCTTTTGATGATATTATGGACCGTAGATGTTGAAATCCCTAAATTTCTTGCAATTGCACTTTGAGAAACGTTGTTCGTAAACTGTTTGACTCTTTGCTCACGCAGTTGTGGACAAAGGGGTGTACCTCGCCCCATCCTTTCTTGTGAAAGACTGAACTTTTGGGAAGCTGTTTCATACCCAATCATGGCACCCACCTGTTCCCAAAGAGCCTGCACACCTGTGAGATGTTCCAAATAAGTGTTTGATGAGCATTCCTCAACTTTATCGGTATTTATTGCCACCTTTCCCAACTTCTTTGTCACGTGTTGCTGGCATCAAATTCTAAAGTTAATGATTATTTGCAAAAGAAAAAAAATGTTTATCAGTTTGAACATCAAATATGTTGTCTTTGTAGCATATGCAACTGAAAATGGGTTGAAAATTTTTTGCAAATCATTGTATCCATCCATCCATTTTCTGCCGCTTATTCCCGTTCGGGGTCGCGGGGGGCGCTGGCGCCTATCTCAGCTACAATCGGGCGGAAGGCGTATTCCGTTTATATTTACATCTAACACAATTTCCCAACTCCTATGGAAACAGGGTTTGTAGAACCCATCGTGTGAGGCAATGCAAATTAAACAATACAAAAAAACTAACAACAGTTTGAATTGGTCCAGGTTATCGGGGACTGTTATTACTGACGGACAGGTGTCGCGGTGTGACTGCAGCCAGGCACGTAAGAAAACCCTGGTCTCCATGGCAACGTCTCTGTCGCTTTCACTCATTTGCCGCTTATCCACTAATGCAGGGGTAGGCAACCCAGAATATTGAAAGAGCCATTTTGGACCCAAATAACACAACGCTGTCAAGCGCCATTCATATAAAACTTGCGGGCCGCACTAACATTGGACTTTCATATTAAGGTGGGGGCTGCAAAATAACGTCTCGCGGGCCGCGTGTCTGAGCCCCCTGCTCTTACCAAACAGGGGAATAACAGGGCCAAGGACTTTCATTAATAACATGTCAACACACTTCCTTTTTTTTTTTTTTTTTGTGTAAATTAGCACTCTCCTGCGTCGTAAATTCCGCTTGGAGTCCAAATGAAGGTTATGCTGTTAATGCGCCGCATGTTGGCACCGGCTTTGGTTTTTCTCCCAAAGAAGAAGCGCTGTAATTGCCACTGAGAGAGCGCTTGGAATCAATTAATTATCGCCAGGGCTTCCTTCCAATGCGCGCTGCAAATTGTTTTTCATTAGTTACAAATGTGCAAATGTGACCCAGAGGAGAAATGCGCTAAAGCCTCGCTGAAAAGAAATAATAAAAAAAAAAAAAACCCAGAGAAGTTCAATTTTTGAAGCTTTTCAAATGGAATTCTTTCCTATTCTTGCTTGATGTACAGCTTGAGTTGTTCAACAGTCTCCGTTGTGGTATTTTAGGCTTCATAATGCACCACACATTTTCAATGGGAGACAGGTCTGGACTACAGGCAGGCCAGTCTAGTACCCGCACTCTTTTACTATGAAGCCAAGCTGTTGTAACATGTAGCTTGGCATTGTCTTGCTGAAATAAGCAGGGGCGCCCATGATAACGTTGCTTGCATGGGAACATATGTTGCTCCAAAAGCTGTATGTACCTTTCAGCATTAATGGTGCCTTCACAGATGTGTAAGTTACCCATGTACACCTAATACACCCCCATACCATCACAGATGCTGGCTTTTGAACTTTGCGACTAGAACAACCTGGATGGTTATTTTCCTCTTCGTTCCAAGGGACATGACATCCACAGTTTCCAAAAACTATTAGAAATGTGCACTTGTCGGACCACAGAACATTTTTCCCATTTTGCATCGGTCTATCTTAGATGAGCTCAGGCCCAGTGAAGCTGGCGGGCTTTCTGGGTGTTGTTGATAAATGGCTTTGGCTTTGCATAGTAGAGTTTTAACTTGAACTTACAGATGTAGCGACCAACTGTAATGACTTACAGTGGTTTTCTGAAGTGTTTCTGAGCCCATGTGGTGATATTCTTTACGCACTGATGTCTTTTTTTGATGCAGTACCGCCTGAGGGATCGAAGGTCCATAGTATCATTTTTCTAATTACCTTTTGATGATATTACGGACCATAGATGGTGAAATCCCTAAATTCCTTGCAATAGCTCGTTGAGAAATGTTGTCCTTAAACTGTTCGACAATTTGCTCACGCATTTGTTCACAAAGTGGTGACCCTCGCCTCATCCTTGTTTATGAATGACTGAGCATTTCATGGAAGCTGCTTTTATACCCGATCATGGCACCCACCTGTTCCCAATTAGCCTATTCACCTGTGGGACTTTCCAAATAAGTATTTGATGAGCATTCCTCAACTTTCTCAGTCTTTTTTGCCACTTGTGCCAGCTTGTTTGAAATATGCTGCAGGCATCAAATTCCAAATGAGCAAATATTTGCCAAAAATAACAAAGTTTTCCAGTTTGAACATTAAGTATCTTGTCTTTGCAGTCTGTTCAATTGAATAAAAGTTGAAAATGATTTGCAAATCATTGTATTCGGTTTTTATTTACCATTTACAAATTGGGCCAACCTCACTGGTTTTGTATTTTAATGTGTTTTGTGGCAATTTCAGAGTCAGTAGCTATGTAGAGTGCCGCTTTCCATCATTTTCAGTAAACTGCATTGCACAATGATTATCCCCTTCTTTCCCTCAAGTGAGACCCACCCAGCAATGAGGCCATATGACTCTATTACCTACTGTATTACTGGAGGACTCATCTGATTTTACAGACAGACTGCAAAAAACACAGGTCAAAGATCCTCTATTTGACAGGAGGTCCTTGCTGTCACTAAGGACCTCCTGCAAAAGTCCCTGTCAAAGATCTTATATATGTCAGGATGCCCTCTGCGGTTTGTGAGAACCAGGTGCAGAAAAAAAACAAGTCAAAGATCCTCTATGTGACAGGAGGTCCTTGCTGTTTTTCAGAACCGACTGCAAAAACTCAAACCAAAGATCCTACATACAGTAGGAGCACCTTGCTGGAATGACAAAGTAATTTGTATTTATTAAGGACCTTTTGCAAACGTGTTTGTCAAAGATCTTGTGAGATAAACCCTGACATTTATTATTTATATATTGTTATTCAAAAATAAACCCTGACATATATAAATATATATTATTTATATATTGTTTTTTACAAATAAACCCTGACATTTATTATTTATAAATTATTATTTACAAATAAACTCTGACATTTATTACTTCTATCCATCCATCCATTTTCTACCGCTTTTTACTTATATATTATTTACAAATAAACCCTGACATTTATTACTTATATATCATTTGCAAAAAACCTTTGTACATATTACTTATATATTGTTATTTACAAATAAACCCTGACATTTATTATTTGTGTATTGTTATCCATAAATAAACCCTGACATTTATGACTTATATATTATTTATAAATAAACCCTGACATGTATTATTGATATATTGTTATTCACAAATAAACCTTGACATTTATTACGTATATATTATTATTTACAAATAAACCCTGAAATTTATTATTTGTATTTTGTTATTCACAAACGAACCCTGACATTTATTACTAATATATTTTTATTCACAAATAAACCCTGACATTTATTACGTTTATATTGTTATTTACAAACAACCCCTGACATGTATTACTCATATATTGTTATTTACAAATAAAACCTGACATTTATTACTCATATATCGTTATTCACCAATAAACCCTCACATTTATTACTTATATATTTACAAATAGACCCTGACATTTATTATGTATATATTTTTATTTAAAAATAAATAAATATATAATATATATATATATATATATATATATATATATATATATATATATATATATATATATATATATAATATATAATATATATATAATAAAAAAATAAACCCTAACATGTATTATTTGGATATTGTTATTCACAAATAAATCCTCACATGTATTACTAATATATTGTTATTCACATATAAACCCTGACATTTATTACTTATATATTGTTATTCACAAATAAATCCTGACATGTATTACTTTTATATTGTTATTTACAAACAACCCCTGACATTTATTAGTCATATATTGTTATTTACAAATAAAACCTGACATTTATTACATATATATATTGTTTTTTACAAACAACCCCTGACATGTATTACTTATATATTATTTCCAAACAACCCCTGACATTTATTACTTACATATTGTTATTTACAAATAAACCCTGACATGTATTACTTATATATTATTTACAAACAACCCCCGACATTTATTACTTATATATTGTTATTTACAAATAAAACTTGACATTACTTATAAATTGTTATTCATAAATAAACCCAGACATGTATTACTTATATATTGTTATTTACAAACAACCCCTGACATGTCTTAGTTATATATTGTTATTTACAAACAACCCCTGACATGTCTTAGTTATATATTGTTATTTACAAACAACCCCTGACATTTATTACTTATATATTCAGCATCAATGGTAGGAATTGGGGGTTAAATCACCAAAAATGATTCCCGCTGCTGCTCACTGCTCCCCTCACCTCCCAGGGGGGTGGTGATCAAGGGTGATGGGTCAAATGCAGAGAATTATTTCGCCACACCTAGTGTGTGTGTGTGTGACAATCATTGGTACTTTAACTTTTTATATATTGTTATTCATAAATAAACCCTAGCATGTATTACTTATATATTGTTATTAACAAATAAAACCTGACATTTATTATTTCTATAATATTTACAGCTGAAACGGACCACAAGGAATCACCTGACCCTGATGAAGTCATCATTTACTGAGAGGACAACTTTTTGCCGACAAAAGCCTGACGTTCTATGAACAATTCGCCACGCTTAAATATTTAAATCTTTTTTTTTTGTATAATATTGCTTTATATTGCATTGACTTACTTTTTAGTAAAAGAACTGTCACCTAAGATTGTCTAAATGGTATCAGTGTAGAAATACACTTACCGTATTTCCTTGAATTGCCGCCGGGTATATAGTACGCGCCTGCCGAGAATTACTGCCAGGTCAAACTCGTTTCGCAAAATATTATTTTTATTAGCGCATTTCTGGAATTTCCGCCGGGTCAAACTTCTGACGTCACGAGTGACATTTCCCCTGTCATCAATTTCAAAATAGAGGAGGCTGATTATAATAATTAGAAATCGCATAAAGGGCAGAAGATTAAGAGCTATTCAGTAGTATTTAAGGTCCAAGCTATTGAATATGCTAAAAAGAACAGTAAGCAGCTATGTTTTATTAATATACCGTAGCTGCGTGTGTCAAATATGACTCATTAAATGACTCCCGCCTCCTGGTGGTAGAGGGCGCTAGTGATCCTTCTTGCGACTACGGCTGCAGAAGAAGTGACAACAAGCAGCAAGAGTGAGCAGTGTGTTTATTTTTTCCTCTTGCTTGCACTTTTAACATGGAGGATTACATATCTAAAATAAAACAGTTTTCTAAACCGGACTTTCAATCGAAGCAGGAGGTAATAAAAGGAAAATCTCCATCGAGACTGTTATGTGCTAGGCAAAGGGAAGGAGGCAACACCAGGACAGAACTGCGGTTTTAGAAGGTTTATTAAAACCTTTGATGAATGTGTGGCGTGTGTATGCTACCACTAGAGAATGAATGCGATGTGTGGAAATACAATGTTGAATTTACCAGAGGGTGTTGTCTGTGCGTGTTGGATGTACCTTTCCTCGAATCCAAAAGGGAAGGCAAAGAGGCAGTCAACAAGGAGGCAAGCGGTCGGGGGCTGGAGGCAAGGATGTCCGGTTCCAAGCAGTGGTCAAGGACCGGGCAGGACATGATCACAGAAGACACTGTGGAAAACACGAAAGACATCAAGTCCGGATCGAGGAAGAGCACAAGAAGGCGAGCAAAGAACAAGGGAGGGGTGCCAGACGTGATGCTTACTCAAAGGAGATTGGCTACGTTCTGGCGAAGGTTCTCCTGGCTTCACTGGTCTATGCCGCTCCGTCTCGTCAAGACCAGGTGTTTTGATTACTGATTGTGTGCAGGCTTGTTGCTGCGTGGGCGTGCTGCGCTCAGCACAAGCGGGGACGTGTCTTAGCGTGCTGTCAGAGGAGGCGTCTTCAGATCCAGCTGCAGAGGAAACGCGAGTTCGACCCCGCGTCATGACAGAGGGACTTTTAAAACTGAAGAAAGATAAGGAAGATTTCTATAAACAAGTTATCGATGCTTTTGATCAGACGGAGCTGGCATGGACTTCATTTATAAGTAAAGGTAAGACCATAATAACGTTTTTTTTTATTAAATGTGCTTTTCATGATGGTATCCTTACATCACACTCAAATATATAAGCTCAGGCCTAAATTTGCCGCATGCCTTTGGTAAGTGCCGGAGCGAGAAGAGGTTTTAAAATAATTATGGGATGGCGTGGCGCAGTGGGAGAGTGGCCGTGCGCAACCCGAGGGTCCCTGGTTCAAATCCCACCTAGTACCAACCTCGTCACGTCCGTTGTGTCCTGAGCAAGACACTTCACCCTTGCTCCTGATGGGTGCTGGTTGGCGCCTTGCATGGCAGCTCCCTCCATCAGTGTGTGAATGTGTGTGTGAATGGGTAAATGTGGAAGTAGTGTCAAAGCGCTTTGAGTACCTTGAAGGTAGAAAAAAAGCGCTATACAAGTACAACCCGTTTATTTATTTATTTATTTAAAATAATTAGGGCAGGCTTGCCTTTACCGTATGCCTTTGGTAAATGCCGGACTGAGGAGAGGTTTTAAATTTATTAGCCCCCCGGTGGAAAATCAAGGAAATACAGTAACCATTACCTCCCTGCTTGGTACTCAGCATTAAGGGTTGGAATTGGGGGTTAGATCACCAAAAATGATTCCCGGGCGCGGCACCGCTGCTGCTCACTGCTCCCCTCACTTCCCAGGGGGTGATCAGGGTGATGGGTCAAATGCAGAGAATAATTTCGCCACACCTAATGTGTGTGTGTGTGACAATATTTGGTACTTTAACTTTAACACGATGTTGACTGCCAGCTAATCGATGCTAACATGCTACGCTAATCGATGCTAACATGCTATTTACCGGCAGTGTTAAAGCAGACATGGCACAGAGATGTATGGATAACCTGCAGATGCATTTGCAACGATAAAGTCAACAAAATCACAAAGGTGAGTTTTGTTGATGTTGACTGCCAGCTAATCGATGCTAACAAGCTATGCTAATCGATGCTAACATGCTATTTACCGGCGGTGCTGAAGCAGACATGGCACAGAGATGTATGGATAACCTGCAGATGCATTTGCAACTATATTACGTTTCCTTCCACCCACATTTAATGCGAAACAAACACTTACCAATCGACGGATTTAAGTTGCTCCAGTGTCACGAGATGCGAAAGTCCTGATCGTTTGGTCCGCACATTTTACCGGCGATGCTAACGCAGCTATTCGGCCATGCTATGGCTATGAATAGCGTCAATAGCTATTCGCTCAATAGCTTCAGTTTCTTCTTCAATACTTTCATACTCCAACCATCTGTTTCAATACATGCGTAATCTGTTGAATCGCTTAAGCCGCTGAAATCCGAGTCTGAATCCGAGCTAATGTCGCTATATCTTGCTGTGCTATTCGCCATTGTTTGTTTACATTGGCAGCACTGTGTGACGTCCAGAGGTGGGTAGTAACGCGCTACATTTACTCCGTTACATTTACTTGAGTAACTTTTGGGATTATTTGTACTTTTACGAGTATTTTTATGCAACATACTTTTACTTTTACTTGAGTATATTTATAGAGAAGAAACGCTACTTTTACTCCGTTCCATTTATCTACATTCAGCTCACTACTCGCTACTTTTTTTTATCAATATGTTAATGTTTGTTTTGGTTAATGACAGAGCTTCAAAGTAGAATCCCCGCATGCCTGCCTTTCACCAATCACATGCAGTCACTGGTGACGTTGGACCAATCAAACAGAGCCAGGCGGTCACATGACCCGATTTATACAAGTTGAAAAACGTATTGGGGTGTTACCATTTAGTGGTCAATTGTACGGAATATGTACTGTACTGTGCAATCTACTAATAAAAGTTTCAATCAATCAATCAAAAGTGTAAAGGAAAAAAGACACTTTTTATTTCAACCGTACTTCCCGTCAAAAGCCTAAAGACTGATCGCACAGTTCCTGTCTTCACAATAAAAGCGCCGCTCCATCGCACCTATGTTAACAAAATAAGAGTCTCCGAAAGCCAGTGCAAACAAGCTAGCAAACTACGGAGTTTGCCGCCAATGTATTTCTTGTAAAGTGTTTAAAAACGAATATGGAAGCTGGACAAATAAGATGCCAAAAACCAACGACTTTCATGTGGTATTAGACGGAAAAGAGGAACTTTTTTCTCCTCCATTTGAAAACGTGGACGTCTGAGTCCAATCATTGCAAGTCATCAGAATCAGGTAATACACCAACTTATATTCTTGTCTTCATGAAAGATAGGAATCTATATGTTAAACTTGCATGTATATTCATTAAACACCTTCAACATGTCAACAAAAACGGCAAAATAATAAATATAAATTATATACTGTATATATAAATGTATATATATATATCTATATATATATATATATAGATATATATATATAGATATATATATAGATATATATATATATATAATTTCTGTGTGTATAAATGGGGGCTTCACGGTGGCAGAGGGGTTAGTGCGTCTGCCTCACAATACGAAGTTCCTGCAGTCCTGGGTTCAAATCCAGGCTCGGGATCTTTCTGTGTGGAGTTTGCATGTTCTCCCCGTGAATGCGTGGGTTCCCTCCGGGTACTCCGGCTTCCTCCCACTTCCAAAGACATGCACCTGGGGATAGGTTGATTGGCAACACTAAATTGGCCCTAGTGTGTGAATGTGAGTGTGAATGTTGTCTGTCTATCTGTGTTGGCCCTGAAATGAGGTGGCGACTTGTCCAGGGTGTACCCCGCCTCCCGCCCGATTGTAGCTGAGATAGGCGCCAGCACCCCCCGCAACCCCAAAAGGGAATAAGCGGTAGAAAATGGATGGATGGATGGATGGATGGTGTGTATAAATGATGTCTGTGTATGTATGATATGTGTGTGTATAAATGATATGTGTGTGTATGTATATATGATGTAGATCACCTCGACTTGGTCATTTACTAAGTAATTGATAAACGTTGAAAAACTTATTGGGGTGTTACCATTTAGTGGTCAATTGTACGGAATATGTACTTTACTGTGCAATCTACTAATACAAGTTTTAATCAATCAATCAAATCAATGAATGCCTACTGAGGCTATGGTGCTGTTAAATTCCATCCATCCATCCATTTTTCTACCGCTTATTCCCTTTCGGGGTCACGGGGGGCGCTGGCGCCTATCTCAGCTACAATCGGGCGGAAGGCGGGGTACACCCTGGACAAGTCGCCACCTCACCGCAGGGCCAACACAGATAGACAGACAACATTCACACTCACATTCACACACTAGGGCCAATTTAGTGTTGCCAATCAACCTATCCCCAGGTGCATGTCTTTGGAAGTGGGAGGAAGCCGGAGTACCCGGAGGGAACCCACGCATTCACGGGGAGAACATGCAAACTCCACACAGAAAGATCCCGAGCCTGGATTTGAACCCAGGACTGCAGGACCTTCGTATTGTGAGGCAGACGCACTAACCCCTCTGCCACCGTGAAGCCCAAGTTATTGTGGCTCAATGTGCCATTTTTTGTATTTTATTTTAATGTAGTATTATTTAATATATATTATTGTTTTGGTTGCTTAAGAGATATTCCTGGCTCTGAATTTGCCCATTTTTATGTTTTTGTGCATTATTTGTTGCCGTAATCAGGTTACTCATCAGTTACTCAGTACTTGAGTAGTTTTTTCCCCAACATACTTTTTACTTTTACTCAAGTAAATATTTGGGTGACTACTCCTTACTTTTACTTGAGTAATAAATCTCGAAAGTAACGGTACTCTTACTTGAGTACAATTTCTGGCTACTCTACCCACCTCTGGTGACGTCACAGGGAAATGGATAGTCGCATCGCAAATAGCGAAAATGAAGCACTTTAAAGGTTTTTTTAGGGATATTCCGAGACCGGTAAAATTAAAAAAAAAACTTCAAAAAATACAACAAGCCACTGGGAACTGATTTTTATTGTTTTTAACCCTTTTGATGAGGTGGCGACTTGTCCAGGGTGTACCCTGCCTTCCGCCCGATTGTAGCTGAGATAGGCGCCAGCGCCCCCCGCGACCCCGAAAGGGAATAAGCGGTAGAAAATGGATGGATGGATGGATAATGTTCCCCTTTAAAGGTTCCAGGAACCATAAGGAAAATGGCCTATTGTTGGTCTTCCGGGCATGTGACATGTGGCAGGATGAATCTTCCTGAGTGCAAACTTTTGTCTTCAACTTCTCGCCCGCTTAATTAGGGTTTGCACATGGGGGGAAAAGTTTTGGGGTGATTAGCGGCGAGCGGATCCTGAGCGAAGAGGCTTTTGAGATCACTTCTAAGGGAGTCTGTCAAAGCACCTCTCGGCGCTCTTTTTGTTTTTCGTCTCGTCGCCGGCTTTTTTTTTTGTTTTGTTTTAATCACGTCTCCAAAGTGACGAGACGTCGCCGCCGCCGCCGGTGTCACCTCGCCGCCAATCTTCCCCAGTCAGTCGGTCGGTGGAGCAAACAGGCTCATTTGCAAACTCAATAATTTCCTTGTAAAGGAATAAAGAACTTGTAGCGTGTCGGAAGCAAAGTGACACGGCTCCCACCCATCCTCGCGGTGGAAAAAAAAAAAAAAAAAAAAGCGGGCGCCATTAGCGGCAAGTCGCTGGCACTGATCGTCAGCATTAAAGGCGCTTTCAACTCTCGCTGGCTGTCAGCAACTCTGGCAGCTCTTAGGCAGCTTTAGCGTCGGCAGCTTTGCAAGGAGGCGGCGGTCAGAAAAGGGAGTTGGGGCGTGGGGGGGGGTTGACTAAATCAGTTTCTTGTGCGGATCTGTTAAAAGGGGTTTGGGATCAAAGACGGCCTAAGTGGGTCAAAATTACCTTGACCGTCTGAGGTGGTGGAAGGCGGGGGGGGTAATCTGCCCGTGTAGAGGCTAGATTAACATCTCACGGGGAAGATTCCTCCGCCAAGTCATCGCATCAAAGTGGAGCCCAGCTTTTGGACTTGTGAGGAGGACACGCACATTTAAAAAAAAAGGTGGATGAAGTCACAATGAATAGACGATCTTCATACAATGCGCCAGTCCCACTTATGTCCACTAGGTGGCGATAACACGCGTTTCAAAACCCCATCCATCCATCCATTTTCTACCGCTTATTCCCTTTTGGGGTCGCTGGCGCCTATTTCAGCTACAATCGGGCGGAAGGTGGCGTACACCCTGGACAAGTCGCCAGCGTTTATCAACAACACCCAGAAACGCCGCCGGTTTCGCTGGGCCCCGAGCTCATCTACAAAGTAAGATGGACTGATGCCAAGTGGAAAAGTGTTCGATTTGATTGATTGATTGATACTTTTATTAGTAGATTGCACAGTACAGGGCTTCACGGTGGCAGAGGGGTTAGTGCGTCTGCCTCACAATACGAAGGTCCTGCAGTCCTGGGTTCAAATCCAGGCTCGGGATCTTTCTGTGTGGAGTTTGCATGTTCTCCCCGTGAATGCGTGGGTTCCCTCCGGGTACTCCGGCTTCCTCCCACTTCCAAAGACATGCACCTGGGGATAGGTTGATTGGCAACACTAAATTGGCCCTAGTGTGTGAATGTGAGTGTGAATGTTGTCTGTCTATCTGTGTTGGCCCTGCGATGAGGTGGCGACTTGTCCAGGGTGTACCCCGCCTTCCGCCCGATTGTAGCTGAGATAGGCGCCAGCGCCCCCCGCGACCCCGAAAGGGAATAAGCGGTAGAAAATGGATGGATGGATTGCACAGTACAGTACATATTCCGTACAATTGACCACTAAATGGTAACACCCCAATAAGTTTTTCAACTTGTTTAAGTCGGGGTCCACGTTAATCAATTCATGGTACAAATATATACTATTAACATAATACAGTCATCACACAAGTTAATCATCATAGTATGTACATTGAATTATTTACATTATTTACAATCCGGGGGGTGGGATGAGGAGCTTTGGTTGATATCAGAACTTCAGTCATCAACAATTGCATCAACAGAGAAATGTTGACATTGAAACAGTGTAGGTCTTATATAGTAGGATATGTACAGCCAGCAGAGAACATAGTGAGTTCAGATAGCATAAGAACAAGTATATACATTAGAAGTACATTTGAGTTGTTTATAATCCGGGGAGATGGGATGTGAATGGAGGAGGGTATTAGTAAAGTGTTGAAGTTGCTTGGAGGTGTTGTTTTAGAGCGGTTTTGAAGGAATATGGTCTGACGAGTGCACATTTTAAATTGTTTTTGGAAACTGTGTCGTCCGGAACAAGAGGAAAAGAACCATCCGGATTGTTCTAGGCGCAAAGTTCAAAAGCCAGCATCTGTGATGGTATGGGGGTGTATTAGTGCCCAAGGCATGGATAACTTACACATCTGTGAAGGCACCATTAATGCTGAAAGGTACATACAGGTTTTGGTGCAACATATGTTGTCATCCAAGCAACGTTATCATGGACGCCCCTGCTTATTTCAGCAAGACAATGCCAAGCCACGTGTTACAACAGCGTGGCTTCGTAGTAAAAGAGTGCGGGGGCTTTCCTGGCCCGCCTGCAGTTCAGACATGTCTCCCATCAAAAATGTGTGGCGCATTATGAAGCGCAAAATACGACAACAAGACCCCGGACTGTTGAACAACTTAAGCTGTACATCAAGCAAGAATGGGAAATAATTCCACTTTCAAAGCTTCAACAATTAGTTTCCTCAGTTCCCAAACGTTTATTGAGTGTTGTTAAAAGAAAAGGTGATGTAACACAGTGGTGAACATGCCCTTTCCCAACTACTTTGGCACGTGTCGCAGCCATGAAACAGTAAGTTAATTATTATTTGCAAAAAAAAAAGCTTATGAGTTTAAACATCAAATATCTTGCCTTTATCGTGCATTCAACTGAATATGGGTTGAAAAGGATTTGCAAATCATTGAATTCCGTTTATATTCACATCTAACACAATTTCCCAACTCATATGGAAACGGGGTTTGTAAATGTATCCAATATTGACACGACAAAAAAAGTTGTTTTGCACGGGTTTGGCTGTGGCGACGCTGTAAACTGTTCTGTCCACACTCCATTAGTGTGTGGGGTAATTTGTGTCATCGCATCCTAGCCGGTCCTCGCTAATTCCAGCCCTGGCCTTTTGGTAGATGTGAGGCAGCACCTCTTTTTTTTTTTTTTTTTTTAAAGGAACGCCCGGCGTTTGAAGCCTGCTGCTCATTTTCAAAGCTGCAGCTGTTTTTCTTTTTTTTTTGGACAGCTTTAATTGATGTTTATTTTGGCATCGGGTTCCGTTGCTTTTGATGCCATGGTCTACATGCACGGGTGGTGCAGACTGGGTCAGGGTAGTACTGACTGACTAGTAATGTGAGGAGGGCACTTAGAGCGTTAACATCGGACATGACGGAATGTCAGCTGGTGGAACACAGCCTTGCTAATTAAGGTACGCGGCGGATTAAACGACGGGGGGTGATAGCTACCGGGTTTATGGTTTAGAGCAGGACAGATTGAGCCCGGTTTATAATTTCCTGTTATAAAGTATGCCAGGCAGTCTTGCACTAAAGGAGGACTATGTTATTGTTTACTTTATTACTCAAGTATACTCTGGACCAGGCCTGGGCAAATTTTTTGACTCGGGGTGGGGGGGCCACATTTAGAGAAAAAAATGTGTCTGTGGGCCGGTATATCTATTTTTAGAGACACTAATACAAAATCTCACAATAATGTCTGGTTTAATGCTAAAAACGTTATGACAAACCGCCTTAGTATATGTAATGGAATTTAAAATTTGACAATGAATATTGACAAAATATAATTTCAAATATTAGCTCATTTGAAATTTGATGCCTGCCACATGTTTCAAAAAAGCTGGCAGAAGTAGCAAAAAAGACTGAGCAAGTTGAGGAATGCTCATCAAATACTTACAAAACATAACGGGATTTCAATTTTTTTTTTTATGAACGATAAAACACTGAACATTGACAAAATATGAATGTCACGCCCCCTTTCGATCGACATATTTTACAATCAAGTGAAACGCAAATATTAGCTTAATTGGAATTTGATGCCTGCAACATATTTCCAAAAAAGCTGGCACAAGTAGCAAAAAAGACTGAGCGAGTTGAGGAATGCTCATCAAATACTTACAAAACATAACGGAATTTCAATTTTTTTTTTTAGGAACGATAAAACACTGAACATTGACAAAATATGAATGTCACGCCCCCTTTCGATCGACATATTTTACAATCAAGTGAAACGCAAATATTAGCTTATTTGGAATTTGATGCCTGCAACATATTTCCAAAAAGCTGGCACAAGTAGCAAAAAAGACTGCGCGAGTTGAGGAATGCTCATCAAATACTTACAAAACATAACGGAATTTCAATTTTTTTTTTTATGAACGATAAAACACTGAACATTGACAAAATATGAATGTCACGCCCCCTTTCGATCGACATATTTTACAATCAAGTGAAACGCAAATATTAGCTTATTTGGAATTTGATGCCTGCCACATGTTTCAAAAAAGCTGGCACAAGTAGCAAAAAAGACTGAGCAAGTTGAGGAATGCTCATCAAATACTTACAAAACATAACGGAATTTCAATTTTTTTTTTTAGGAACGATAAAACACTGAATATTGACAAAATATGAATGTCACGCCCCCTTTCGATCGACATATTTTACAATCAAGTGAAACGCAAATATTAGCTTAGTTGGAATTTGATGCCTGCAACATATTTCCAAAAAGCTGGCACAAGTAGCAAAAAAGACTGAGCGAGTTGAGGAATGCTCATCAAATACTTACAAAACATAACGGAATTTCATTTTTTTTTTTATGAACGATAAAACACTGAACATTGACAAAATATGAATGTCACGCCCCCTTTCGATCGACATATTTTACAATCAAGTGAAACGCAAATATTAGCTTATTTGGAATTTGATGCCTGCAACATATTTCCAAAAAGCTGGCACAAGTAGCAAAAAAGACTGAGCAAGTTGAGGAATGCTCATCAAATACTTACAAAACATAACGGAATTTCAATTTTTTTTTTTAGGAACGATAAAACACTGAACATTGACAAAATATGAATGTCACGCCCCCTTTCGATCGACATATTTTACAATCAAGTGAAACGCAAATATTAGCTTAATTGGAATTTGATGCCTGCAACATACTTCCAAAAAGCTGGCACAAGTAGCAAAAAAGACTGCGCGAGTTGAGGAATGCTCATCAAATACTTACAAAACATAACGGAATTTCAATTTTTTTTTTATGAACGATAAAACACTGAACATTGACAAAATATGAATGTCACGCTCCCTTTCGATCGACATATTTTACAATCAAGTGAAACGCAAATATTAGCTTAATTGGAATTTGATGCCTGCCACATATTTCCAAAAAGCTGGCACAAGTAGCAAAAAAGACTGCGCGAGTTGAGGAATGCTCATCAAATACTTACAAAACATAACGGAATTTCAATTTTTTTTTTTATGAACGATAAAACACTGAACATTGACAAAATATGAATGTCACGCCCCCTTTCGATCGACATATTTTACAATCAAGTGAAACGCAAATATTAGCTTATTTGGAATTTGATGCCTGCAACATATTTCCAAAAAGCTGGCACAAGTAGCAAAAAAGACTGAGCAAGTTGAGGAATGCTCATCAAATACTTACAAAACATAACGGAATTTCAATTTTTTTTTTATGAACGATAAAACACTGAACATTGACAAAATATGAATGTCACGCCCCCTTTCGATCGACATATTTTACAATCAAGTGAAACGCAAATATTAGCTTATTTGGAATTTGATGCCTGCAACATATTTCCAAAAAGCTGGCACAAGTAGCAAAAAAGACTGAGCAAGTTGAGGAATGCTCATCAAATACTTACATAACATAACGGAAGCAAAAAAAAAAGACTTAGAAAGTTGAAGAATGCTCATCAAATACTTACAAAACATAACTGAGATAGGCACCAGCGCCCCCTGCGATCCAAAAGGGAATAAGCGGTACAAAATGGATGGAGGGGTAATGGGCTTCAGGTTTATCACAGGGAAAGCGTGTCCCAAATTCCAAGCTGCTGTTTTGAGGCATGTTAAAAAAAAATAATGCACTTTGTGACTTCAATAATAAATATGGCAGTGCCATTTTGGCATTTTTTTCCATACCTTGAGTTGATTTTATTTTGGAAAACATTGTTACATTGTTTAATGCAGGGGTCTCAGACACGCGGTTCAGACATTATATTGCGGCCCCCACCTTAATATGAAAGTCTAATGTTAGTGCGGACCGTGAGTTTTATATTTCCACGTTCTAGGTTGCCTACCCCTGCGTTGGTGGAAAAGCGGAAAATGAGTGGAAGCGACAGAGATGTTGCCATGGAGACGAGGGTTTTTCTTACGAACAGTCACACCATCATTGTCACCGACGTCCCACTGGGTCATTATTGTCACCGATGTCCCACTGGGTGTGAGTTTTCCTTGCCCTTATGTGGGCCTACCGAGGATGTCGTAGTGGTTTGTGCAGCCATTTGAGACACTGGTGATTTAGGGCTATATAAGTAAACATTGATTGATTGATTGATTGACACATGTAGGTCAGTAATTACAGTCCTCAATAACCTGGACCAATTCAAACCGTTATTTGTGGAGGTATCCGATAATATCAGACTGCCGGTATTATCGGCCGATAAATGCTTTAAAATGTTTTATCGGAAATGATCTGTATCAGTTTCAAAAAGTAAAATGTATGACTTTTTAAAACACCGCTGTACGGAGTGGTACACGGACGTAGCGAGACGTACCAAGCGCCAATAAACCTTAAAGGCACTGCTTTTGCGTGCCAACCAAGTCACATAATATCTACGGCTTTTTACACACAAAAGTGAATGCAAGGCATACTTGGTCAACAGCCATGCAGGTCACACTGAGGGTGGCCGTATAAAAAACTTTAACACTGTTACAAATATGCGCCACACTGTGAACCCACACCAAACAAGAATGCCAAACTCATTTCGGGAGAACATCCGCACCGTAACACAACATAAAACACAACAGAACAAATACCCAGAACCCCTTGTAGCACTAAGTCTTCCGGGACGCTGCAATATTTTCTTTTCTTGCGGCCCAGCCTCACCCGGACTCTGCATCCAGTGACCCCCAGGTGAATTGAGTTTGAGACCCCTGGTTTAATGCATCCAGCGGGCATCACAACAAAATTAGGCATAATAATGTGTTAATTCCACGACTGTATATATCGGTATCGGTTGATATCGGAATCAGTAATTAAGAGTTGGACAATATCGGAATATCGGATATCGGCAAAAAAGCCATTATCGGACACCTCAAATTAGTACCCATGGAAACCAGAACAAACCCAGAAGTGCACAAAACAGGAACTAAGGGAGTCCAAAACTAAGAGAACATAACCAAACAAAACACGATCCGGCCACGGATCATGACAGACGCGGCTTATTTACACTCCATTGTCCGGAAAATAGGGATATTTACATTTAGACCGTGTGTTTTTCATGCCTAAAAGAACTTTGTTTGGGCTATGTGTATAGTGTCCGCCCTGACATCTGTAGGTCGTGAGTTCAAACCCCGTCCGAGTCATACCAAAGACTATAAAACCGTTACCTCCCTGCTTGGCACTCAGCATCAAGGGTTGAAAATGGGAGTTATATCACCAAAAAGGATTCCCGGGCGCGGCCACCGCTGCTGCTCACTGCTCGCCTCACCTCGCAGGGGGTGATCAAGGGTCATGGGTCAAATGCAGAGAATAATTTCGCCACACCTAGTGTGTGTGTGTGACAATCATTGCTACTTTAACTTTTTAACTTTATAATTGCAGCAAAAATGTTCAGTTAAATAAATGTTATCTGTCTCTCTGTGTTGGCCCTGTGATGAGGTGGCGACTTGTCCAGGGTGTACCCTGACTTCCACCCGAAACGCAGCTGAGATAGGCTCCAGCGACCCCCCTCCCCCTTTATTTTATTTTTTATTTTTTTATTTTTATTTTATTTTATTTATTTTTATTTTTTTATTTTTTTTACAATTGTTTTTAACATGGCTGTGCAGCACTTTGGAAACGTTATTGTTGTTTAAATGTGCTATATAAATAAAGTGGATTGGATTGGATTGCGACCCCGAAAGGGACAAGCGGTAGAAAATGGATGGATGGATGGCTGGAAACTCGGTGTCCAAAAAAAGCTTTTGCAGAAAAGAAAGCACATTAATCTTTTATAAATTGGTACGACTTTTGCTATATTTGTTTGTTTGTTTGGGTAAAGGTAAAAACAACAACTAATTATTAGAATTACTGAACCATGTAAATGGTAAATAAAAACAGAATACAATAATTTGCAAATCCTTTTCAACCTACATTCAATTGAATAGACTGCAAAGATAAGACACTTAACGTTCAAACTGGTAAATTTTGTTATGTTTTGCGAATGTTAGCTCATTTGGAATTTCATGCCTGCAACATGTTTCAAAAAAGCTGGCACAAGTGGCAAAAAGGACTGAGAAAGTTGAGGAATGCTCATCAAACACTTATTTGGAACATCCCACAGGTGAACAGGTTAATTGGGAACAGTATGGTACCATGATTGGGTATAAAAGCATCTTCCATGAAATGGTCAGTCATTCACAAACAAGGATGGGGCGAAGTTCACCACTTTGTGAACAAATGCGTGAGCAAATTGTTTAAGAACAACATTCCTCAACCAGCTGTTGCAGGGAGTTTAGGGATTTCACCATCTGTGGTCTGTAATAACATTAAAAGGTTCAGAGAATCTGAAGAAATCACTGCACGTAAGCGATGATATTACGGACCTTCGATCCCTTAGGCGGTACTGCATCAAAAAGCGACATAATTGTGTAAAGGATATCACCACATGGGCTCAGGAACACTTCAGAAAAACACTGTCAGTAAGTACAGTTGGTCGCCGCATCTGTAAGTGCAAGTTAAAACTCTACTATGCAAAGCGAAAACCATTTATCAACAACACCCGGAAACGCCGCCGGATTGGCTTGACCCCAGCTTATCTAGGATAGGCTGATGCAAAGTGGAAAAGTGTTCTGTGGTCTGAGTCCACATTTCAAATTGTGGCTTCACAGTAAAAAATAGTTAATGATTATTTGCAAAAAGAACATTAGGTTTCTCAGTTGGAACATTAAATATCTTGTCTTTGCAGTCTTTTGAATCGAATATACGTTGAAAAGGATTTGCAAATCATTGTGTTCTGTTTTTATTTGGATTTTCTATTTGTCAGATGGTCCTCGAAGTAATATGTACACTTATACCAATGTTTTTTGACCCCAGGCTAATTAGAGACCCCGCTGGTTATTTGCTTTTGTAAACCACACCCCCGACGGCCACAGAAGCGAGCATTCTCGTATCGCCGCTCGGTTCGTACAGTATCGCACTTTGCCACTGCGGCTAAAAGCGGGTCTGAAGGGGTCAAGTGTTGTCAGCACTGGAGCGCCCCGCTTGTTCCTCGCTGTTTCCCAGCAGTCCTTTCAGCCAAGCAGTAGGCTGAGCTCTGTAATTGGGAGCAGATGATGAGGGCCCCTGCGTGCCTCCATGGTGATGTCAACCTCGGTGGGGCCCGGGGGTGGGGGAGGTGGGGGGGGGGGGGGTGCACGGACACAATGTCCATGAGGCGATGTCAGGTGGACACATGAGGACGAGTCAATATGTGAGGTAAACATGGACGTACACATGAGGACGTGCAGGAGCTGTTGTTTGCACCCAGGGTTGCTCGCCAGATGGTTTCTCCAGATGTGTCGCGCGACGGGATGTGACGTCACCTGACAAAACTGAAGAGTTTAACAACAACAAGGGTTAGTCGGAAATATCCTCGCCGGAGGTCCGACCTTAAAGCGTTCCAGTCCGACGTAGACAAAAAAAACAAAAAAAACGACCGCAATAAAGTAGTATTGTAGACTCAGTTTGTAGTTCTGGTCTGGCAAAACCTAAATCCTTAGCAGATGGGTTTTGGTTCTTAACACACGTTTGGACACATGACTTCATATATGCTGGAGCTACACTCCGATACAGTGTAATGCTTGTCATGATCCGATATTGATATCGAATTATGGCCCGATTTCAGCAACAATTTTTATAAATATCGGATGTTATCAGTTTGCATCTAAAACCTGTGCACAACATTTTTTTTTTTTATATTTTAGTCAAGTCATTTACAAAAGGAAAACATGTTAGGCCAGGGATGTCAAACTGGTTTTCATTGAGGGCCACATGGGAGTTATGGCTGCCATCAGAGGGCCGCTTGTAACGGCCAATAATGTTAGAATTTGCTTCTGGATTTCATTAATAATTATATATGTATATTTATTTTTTTTTGCAGGGGATTTTTTTTTATAAAATTCCCTGGTGAGCAGGGAAACCTGTCAAACAGGCTTCTAGGGATGATATAGCCTTTTTTTATTATTAATTTTCTACTATTAATTTTATACTATTAATATTTATTGTTATTATTATTATTGATTATTGATTAATATATATTATTATTATTTTTAATCAAAACAATTTTTGCATGGGATTTTATATAGCATTCCCTGATTAGCAGGAAAACCTGCGAAACAGGCTTCTAGGGATGATATAGCCACTGTGTTTTTTCATTATTAATTTTATACTATTAATATTTATTGTTATTATTATTATTAATTATTGATTAATATATATTATTATTATTATTTTTAATAAAAAAAATGTTTGCAGGGGATTTTATATAGTATTCCCTGATTAGCAGGGAAACCTGCGAAACAGGCTTCTAGGGATGATATAGCCTTTGTGTTTTTTCATTATTAATTTTATACTATTAATATTATTTATTATTATTATTATTATTAATTATTGATTAATATATATTATTATTATTATTATTATTTTTAATTAAAACATTTTTTGCAGGGGATTTTATATAGCATTCCCTGATTAGCAGGGAAACCTGCGAAACAGGCTTCTAGGGATGATATAGCCTTTGTGTTTTTTCATTATTAATTTTATACTATTAGTATTTTTTGTTATTATTATTATTAATTATTGATTAATATATATTATTATTATTTTTAATTTAAAAAAAATTTGCAGGGGATTTTATATTGCATTCCCTGATTAGCAGGGAAACCGGCGAAACAGGCTTCTAGGGATGATATAGCCACTGTGTTTTTTTTATAATTGTTTATATATTATTGATTATCATCATTAACAATTTATTAATATTATTAGTATTAATAATGATTATTAATAATCCACTATTAATTATATATTTTTATTTTTAAAAATTGCAGGGGGTTTTATATAAAATTCTCCGATGAACAGGGAAACCTGCGAAAAAGGCTTCTCGGGATGATATAGCCTGTGTTTTTTCATTTTTAATTATATATTCTTAATTATTATGGTTGATAATATCTTGATATAATTATTAATTATTAATTAATATATTATTAATTATATAATTTTATGTATTTTTTACTGCGATGAGGTGGCGACTAGTCAAGGGTGTACCCCGCCTTCCGCCCGATTGTAGCTGAGATAGGCGCTAGCGCCCCCCGCAACCCCAAAAGGGAATAAGAGGTAAGAAATGAATGGATGGATGGATGGATGGATGGATGGATGGATGGGTGGATGGATGGATGGATGGATGGATTTTTTTTTATTTTTTTTATTTGCAGGGGATTTTATATCAAATTCCCTGATGAGCAGGGAAACCTGCGAAACAGGCTTCTAGGGATGATATAGCCTATGTGTTTTTTCATTATTAATGAAATGTTATTAATTATTACTAATAATATTTTATTATTAATGTTATTATTATTATCAATTATTAATTAATATATTATTAATTATGTATTTTTATTTTTTATTTTTTAAAAATCCGCAGGGGATTTTATGTAAAATTCCCTGATGAGCAGGGAAACCTGCGAAACAGGCTTCTAGGGATGATATAGCCTCTGTGTTTTTTCATTATTAACGAAATGTTATTAATTATTAATAATAATATTTTTTTATTATTAATGTTATTATTATTATTAATTATTAATTAATATATTATTAATTATGTTGTTTTGTTGTTGTTTTTTTCCGCAGGGGATTTTATGTAAAATTCCCTGATGAGCAGGGAAACCTGTGAAACAGGCTTCTAGGGTTGATATAGCCCGTGTGTTTTTTCATTATTAATTATATATTATTAATTATTATTATTAATAATTTACTATTATTATTATTATTATTATCAATTAATATATTATTAATAATATATTTTTATTTTTTATTTAATTTCTTTTCGCAGGGGATTTTATATAAAATTCCCTGATGAGCCTCTGTGTTTTTTCATTATTAATGAAATGTTATTAATTATTATTAATAATATTTTATTATTAATGTTGTTATTATTATCAATTATTAATTAATATATTATTAATGATGTATTTATATTTTTTATTTAAAAAAAATCCGCAGGGGATTTTATGTAAAATTCCCTGATGAGCAGGGAAACCTGCGAAACAGGCTTTTAAGGATTATATAGCCTCTGTTTTTTTTCAGTATTAATTATAGATTAATTATCATTATTATTATTATTATTATTAATATATTAATATTTTTATAAATAATAATACTATTAATTATTAATTACTATATTATGAATTATATAGTTTTATTATATTATTATTTGTTTCGCGAAACAGGCTTGTAGGGATGAAATTGCCTTCAGTGTTTTATTCACAGTATTGAGCACTGTATCATGGATAAACCACAGAACCCTCGACTATACATATTTTTTTCAGTAGACTGTCCATTTTACAGTGAAAACTTTACATTTTTAGTCACGGGGAGAACATGCAAACTCCACACAGAAAGATCCCGAGCCCGGAATTGAACCCAAGACTATTCAAGACCTTCGTATTGTGAGGCAGTTGCACTAATCCCTCTCCCACCGTGCTGCCCCTGATATTTAAGAGTTTATTTTTATTCAGACAAAAAAAAGGTTTGGAAAGTATGACAATATACTGTAATATTTGTTGCAATAATAGATACTATTAAAGTTTAAAAGGGTGAGCAGCTACACAACAACTCAGCACACAATAGCACACAAGCTAGTAACAGGTTTCCTCAATTCAGTGCTTTGCAATTTTTTACCCCCGAGAAAGAAGGGAATATTTTGCGTTTTGGATACTTTTTTATTTGTATTTGACTTTATTAAATGTACAGTATATGTGTATATATGTATATATGTGCATATTTATATGTATGTATATTTTCTGCACAGATTTTCTTTTGAAGAGACAAGTTTTGAATGGAGAATTTATTCTGAATCGAATGGTTACCCTTAAAAATCGCTACAGTATGTGTATATATATATATATATATATATATATATATATATATATATATATATATATATATATATATATATATATATATATATATATATGTGTGTGTGTGTGTATGTATATATGTATATGAATATATATATATATGAATATAAGTATGTATGATTATATATACATATACGTGTATATATTATTATATATGTACATATATATGAAAATATATGAATATACACAGTATGTATATATGAATATATGTATGTATGTATGTATGTACAGTATATGTATATACGTGCATATATGTATGAATGTATATTTTCTGCCCAGATATTATTTTGAAAAGGCAAGTTTTGGATACTTCCTATTTGTATTTGATTTTATTAAATGTTAAATTTAATTAATAAAAACAAAACAGTTTTAAGTAGCACAACAATGTATCGGAGCTGTTTATTATACGGGGGAATGAAACTGGCACCCAATGTTATTTAAAAAAAAAAAAAAGGATTGATTTTGAATGGAGAATCTAATGGGTACCCCTAAAAATCGAATCGAATCGTGCGTTGCCCAAAAATTCACAGCCTTAACAAATAGTTTAATTTGTCTATAGAATTGTTATAAGTACACCTCGGCATAACATTGTATCCTTATTACCATCAAAATAAGGAAAACATGAATATTAATCAACATTCAATAAAGAATAAGTCGTTTTTTAGTCTGTAAAAAATGTGTTTAAAATGCATCAATTTGCCTGAAATTAAAACTAAAAATTAAAGCCTAATTTAAACTGTACATTTTTTTGGACCGACTCCAACAATTTGACACTGAAAATGTTTTGTTGTCCCCCCGCGATCCCAAAGGGAATAAGCGGTAGAAAATGGATTAAAGGATGTTTCGTTATATAAAATTCTAATACAATTTAATCAGCAATATTACCTAAGGAGCAACATATATAAAAACAATTTAACCTACAAAACAAAAATTAATAAAATATTTTTAGTTTGTCAAAATGAGGAAGTCAGAAGCATGACTCTGCCCCACTTTTGTCACATTTGTCAATACAAACACAAAGATACAACGTTTCCAAGTCACAAACCTATTTAAAAGGCATTCAGTAACAAACGTGTCCGCATCATTCAATTTACTGCGCCGTGAATTTTACTCAGGGAATTATTTTGGCCACTCTCTTTGTCGCCAAAAAAACTAATTACTGTCAGGCTTGGACTTGGATTTGGTTTACTCCTTCGATGCGGAGAGGATACGGGAGGAGCCAAACGAGAGTATAAGTACATGGTTTATTTGAATACTAAATACAAAAATCATCGAACTAAGGGCGCTCACAAAGATGTACAAAACTTGGATACAAAAATACAAACAGGAAAACAAAACACCTGCTCGATGGCATGAAAGACGATAAACTATAAACTTAAACTTGCAATGTGGCAGAACTATGAACAACTAAAACAAAAACACTTACTGTGACCGAAACAAGGGGCATGGATAGCAGGGTACGTAGCAGGTAATCGTGAAGACATGAAGCAGAATGCAAATGACTTAAGTCCTGGCAGTGGTGATAGAAAACAGGTGTGAGAGGCTGAGGCTGAGGGGACCAGGTGGAAAGTAATAGGTTGGCATGGAAACAAACAAAACCAGGAAGTGCAAAACATGACTGAATGTCCAAAATCAAAACATAACATTGGGAGAGTGGCCGTGCGCAACCCGACGGTCCCTGGTTCAATCCCCACCTAGTATCAACCTCGTCACGTCCGTTGTGTCCAAAACGGGGAAGGCTGATTTCAATACCGGTAATTTAAAATCACATAAAGGGAAGAAGACTAAGAGCGATTCAGTAGGATTTAAGGTCCAAGCTTACATCACACTCAAATTTTTACTGCATGCCTTTGGTAAGTGCCGGAGTGAGAAGAAGTTTTAAAATAATTAGCGCATGCTTACTTTTACCGCATGCCTTTGGTAAGCGCAGGAGTGAGAAGAGGTTTTAAATCAATTAGCGCCCCGGCGGAAATTCAAGGAAATACGGTATTTGCACTTTTACTAACACAGCTGTGTTGATTCATTTTCAGCGGATAGTAAATCTATCCCGCTGTACAAGCTGTACACGGACTACTCTAAAGTCGTGGACTTTCTTTTGTATTGTACAATGATGAAGAGAAACGAGGAGGATGACATCACTGTCCCACACCATCCCCCATCCTCGTCGGCCGTCACGTCCGCCCTCTCTTGTCGTCATGAATTGTCTTATTGTGAAAAGCCCAACTGCTGCCCTCTCGGGCCGGGGTGGGCGGAGTCAGCGCTGGACCCGGCGGACTGACAGGAGAGGGTAGGTGGAGGGAGGGATGGGGGGGAATCATGCGTTGACCCGGCTTCAGGGGTCAGTACACCCACTGTTTGGAAAGCATCTCACGTAACGGGCCCCTCCCACACGTGTCCGCCTCCTCCTCTGAGATGGGCGCCCACTCATAGTCACCACAAACATCACTCTCATCCAACATCAGACCCTTTTAGGCCAAGTGTTAAGGAAATATGATCACAAAACCCACAAAACAAATACTGTAAAGCAGGGGTATTCAATGTTTTTTTAGGCCAAGGACCCCGAACTGGTATACAAACGGAGCCGGTACTTACCACTACTACTTTACTACATATATATACTGTATAAAATAGTGTTTTATTTTAAATTGGACCTAAAGGTAGCTTGATTTTTTTATGCATTGTTAAGACGTGCAAATAATGCAGTATAACGCCGCTATTAGTTAGCAGGAAACTAGAGCGCCAATCGCTAGCTGGCAATTAGAGCACGGATCGCTAGCTGGCAGCTGGGGAGATGTGCCCAGAAGACATTTTGTTATTGTGAAATACTAAGATATTCAAAGAGTACAGTATAGTCGGCAGCTGGTGAGCTAGACCCCCAAAACAGAGAAGGGGACAAGCGGTAGAAAATCGATGGATGTGTGTGTGTGTGTGTGTGTGTGTGTGTGTCTGTATATATATATATATATATATATATATATATATATATATATATATATATATATATATATATATATATATATATATATATATATATGTGTGTGTGTGTGTATATATGTATATAAATATATATATATACATATATATATATATATATGTATATATATATATATATATATATATATGTATATATATATATATATATATATATATATGTATATATATATATATATATATATATATATATATATATATATATATATATATACATATATATATATATATATATATATATATGTATATATATATATATATATATATATATATATATATATATATATATACATATATATATATATATATATGTAGGTGTGGGAAAAATCACAAGACTACTTCATCTCTACAGAACTGTTTCATGAGGGGTTCCCTCAATCATCAGGAGATTTTAATGGAAGCATTCACATACAATGGTTTATATAGGGCACAGAGTGGGTGGGTACAGGCAGGCGTAGGGTGTGGTGATTGGCTCATGTGTTACCTAGGAGGTGTTTCCGTCTGTGGCGGCATGTTGAAATGATTTCACTGCGCTTGTTGAGGGATGATAGATCTGGATGATATATAATAAACAGTTTCTCTTTTAAGCATAGGTTGCATCTTTTATTACCACTGTTGTAAGGTGTGCTGGATGCAAGAATTTGCCATGTTATTGAATATTCAACATTATTGTCTTTGAGGTTCCAAATGTGTTTGCTGAGTTCTGTAGAATTCCGCAAAGTCTGGTTTCTAAAGGAGGCGTTGTGATTATTCCATCTTGTTTTGAACGCTCCTTCGGTTAATCCTACGTACGTGTCGGATGTGTTAATGTCCTTGCGTATTACCTTTGCTTGGTAAACGACTGATGTCTGTAAGCACCCTCTGTTGAGAGGGTTTCGTGAATGGTTGGTAGCTGTTGTTTCTCAGCTTGAAAGTGACGTCGAGGAAGTTGACGGTTTGCTTGTTGGCTTCAATCGTGATCCGTAGGCCGTTTTCTTTGAAGATTTGGCATATGCGCTTCTTGGTGTTCTCGCTGCTCCTTATATATAAATATATATATATATATATATATATATATATATATGTATATATATATATATATATATATATATATATATGTGTGTGTACAGTATATATGTATATGTATTTATACATGTATGTGCATATACTGTATGTATGTATATACGTATGAATATGTGTATATATGTATGTTTATATTTATAAATATATGTATGAATGTATGTGTTTATTTGTGTGTATATATATGTATGAATATATGTGTATGTGGCTTCACGGTGGAAGAGGGGTTAGTGCGTCTGCCTCACAATACGAAGGTCCTGCAGTCCTGGGTTCAAATCCAGGCTCGGGATCTTTCTGTGTGGAGTTTGCATGTTCTCCCCGTGAATGCGTGGGTTCCCTCCGGGTACTCCGGCTTCCTCCCACTTCCAAAGACATGCACCTGGGGATAGGTTGATTGGCAACACTAAATTGGCCCTAGTGTGTGAATGTGAGTGTGAATGTTGTCTGTCTATCTGTGTTGGCCCTGCGATGAGGTGGCGACTTGTCCAGGGTGTACCCCGCCTTCCGCCCGATTGTAGCTGAGATAGGCGCCAGCGCCCCCCGCGACCCCAAAAGGGACTAAGCGGTAGAAAATGGATGGATGGATATATGTGTATATATGTATGTTTATATGTATAAATATATATGTATGAATGTATGGGTATGTATGTGTATATATATATATGTATGTGTATATATGTATATGTATGTATATGCATGTATACGTTTATATACATATACATCATGCTTTGGGGCTGTTTTTCTGCTAAGGCAGGGGTCGGGAACCTTTTTGGCTGAGAGAGCCAAGAATCCAAATATTTTAAATATATTTCCGCAAGAGCCATATAATATTTTTTTCGACACTGAACACAACTAAATGCGTGCATTTTTAAGTGAGACCAATTTCTACCGTATAATAACTCTCTTATTCTTTGTAATAACATTGTTATTCTGAAACTAACTGTGGAGGGAGCGTGGTATGCGGGCCTGCAGCGAAGCGGGGTGTGCCAGGACCGGCCTCAAAATCAGCGACAGGTGCGTTGAAGGCCCACCTGGGCTTTGTTATCTAATCACCTGTCGCCCTGTTATAAGCAGCAGCCAAGAGGAGAGACAGGGTTGGGGTTGGAGCCAGAGTGCGAGCGAGAACGAAAGAGAAAAAGACATTTGCTGGAAAGCAACGGACAGACTTATTGAAAAATAAAACATTTTGCAACCCTGAAACAGGCTCTCATGTCGGTGCTTGGTGGTCTGAAGAACCCCCGGGAGGGCAAGTCCTAAACTAACCAATAATAAATAAATCACTTCTTACCCTTAATGCAACTTCTTGAACAAGTGCGGTAGAAAAAAGGATGGATGGATTCAAATACATGAGCATGTTTTATATTTTGAACGTTATTTTTAACACTTTGATTACAAGTGGAATTATTCATTATTTATCGTGTTAAGCAGTGTCAGCTCAGATTCATCCGAGAGCCAGATGCAGTCATAAAAAGAGCCACATCTGGCTCCCGAGCCATAGGTTCCCCACCCCTGTGCTAAGGGGACAGGACGATTGATCCGTGTTAAGGAAAGAATGAATGGGGCCATGTATCGTGAGATTTTCAGCCAACCAAAACCTCCTTCCATCAGTGAGAGCTTTGAATGGTTGACCAAATACTTATTTTCCACCATAATTTACAATTAAATTCTTTAAAATTCCTACTATGTGAATTCCTGGATTTTTTTCACACATTCTGTCTCTCACAGTTGAAGTGTACCTATGATGAAAATTACAGACCTCTGTCATCATTTTAAGTGGGAGAACTTGCACAATCGGTGGCTGACTAAATACTTTTTTGCCCCACTGTATGTATATATGTGTATGAATATGTGTATGTATATATGTGTATATACATGTATACGTTTATATACATATATATATGCATTTTTATATAAACATATAAATGTGTGTGTATGAATAGAAATATATATATATACACACATATATATATATTGACAAGAACAAGAAAGTTTGATCACATTACGCCTGTACTGGCTCACCTGCACTGGCTTCCTGTGCACTTAAGATGTGACTTTAAGGTTTTACTACTTACGTATAAAATACTACACGGTCTAGCTCCATCCTATCTTGCCGATTGTATTGTACCATATGTCCCGGCAAGAAATCTGCGTTCAAAGGACTCCGGCTTGTTAGTGATTCCCAAAGCCCAAAAAAAGTCTGCGGGCTATAGAGCGTTTTCCGTTCGGGCTCCAGTACTCTGGAATGCCCTCCCGGTAACAGTTCGAGATGCCACCTCAGTAGAAGCATTTAAGTCTCACCTTAAAACTCATTTGTATACTGTAGCCTTTAAATAGACTCCCTTTTTAGACCAGTTGATCTGCCGTTTCTTTTCTTTTTCTTCTATGTCCCACTCTCCCTTGTGGAGGGGGTCCGGTCCGATCCGGTGGCCATGTACTGCTTGCCTGTGTATCGGCTGGGGACATCTCTGCGATGCTGATCCGCCTCCGCTTGGGATGGTTTCCTGCTGGCTCCGCTGTGAACGGGACTCTCGCTGCTGTGTTGGATCCGCTTTGGACTGGACTCTCGCGACTGTGTTGGATCCATTGTGGATTGAACTTTCACAGTATCATGTTAGACCCGCTCCACATCCATTGCTTTCCTCCTCTCTAAGGTTCTCATAGTCATCATTGTCACCGACGTCCCACTGGGTCATTATTGTCACCGATGTCCCACTGGGTGTGAGTTTTCCTTGCCCTTATGTGGGCCTACCGAGGATGTCGTGGTGGTTTGTGCAGCCCTTTGAGACACTAGTGATTTAGGGCTATATAAGTAAACATTGATTGATTGATTGATTGATATATATACATATATATATACATATACATATATGTATATATGTGTGTGTATATATATATATCCATCCATTTCCTACCGCTTATTCCCTTTCGGGGTCGCGGGGGGCGCTGGCGCCTATCTCAGCTACAATCGGGCGGAAGGCGGGGTACACCCTGGACAAGTCGCCACCTCATCGCAGGGCCAACACAGATAGACAGACAACATCCACACTCACATTCACACACTAGGGCCAATTTAGTGTTGCCAATCAACCTATCCCCAGGTGCATGTCTTTGGAAGTGGGAGGAAGCCGGAGTACCCGGAGGGAACCCACTCATTCACGGGGAGAACATGCAAACTCCACACAGAAAGATCCCGAGCCTGGATTTGAACCCAGGACTGCAGGAACTTCGTATTGTGAGGCAGACGCACTAACCCCTCTGCCACCGTGAAGATATATATATATATATATATACATATATATATATATATATATATATATATACACACACATTTTATTTTGTTTTGTCTTTTAACTATATTTTACGTGTGCTTTTAATGGTGGTTGACTTCTTCTTACACTTGTGTGACAGTTGAAATGTGACATACAGAAAGTAATATGTCGGCCATTGTGATGATGAAAGGACTTCGCCGGCTGTCGTTTATTGACACGAGCCATGTTGAATGTCTTTGATGTGGTGGTGTGTTTGAGGAGCGACTTAGCAGGCCATTGTGTGGATGTGGAGGACACCGTCGTCCCACAGGACGTTTCCACTTCATCAGGTGTGGGGCGAAAGCTTTGGTGGAGGACATCTGCAGCGGGACTTAGTGGGACTTTAATCAGGCCGTGCAGGAAGCAGCAGTTTCCTCCAGTGGGACACAGACAGTTAAGACATGGTCGCGTCTTAGTGGGAATGACACGACTGGAGAAAAATATTCCTTTGAACTTTTGTTTATATTCGGTGACCTCGATTTTTTTAGTCTCACGGATATTTTCCTACATGGATTCATCAAAGAAACCTTCTGGCGCGTCATGTTTGTCCCACTCAATACCTTAAGGGTACTTTTGCATTTGTTGCATTTTTTTTTATATCATTTTTTTTCTACCAGTTTGCTGTTTTTCAAGCACACGGAATAGCTTGTGAGACTTTTTATTTCCTACTCGAAGGTCCTGCAGTCCTGGGTTCAAATCCAGGCTCGGGATCTTTCTGTGTGGAGTTTGCATGTTCTCCCCGTGAATGCGTGGGTTCCCTCCGGGTACTCCGGCTTCCTCCCACCTCCAAAAACATGCACCTGGGGATAGGTTGATTGGCAACACTAAATTGGCCCTAGTGTGTGAATGTGAGTGTGAATGTTGTCTGTCTATCTGTGTTGGCCCTGCGATGAGGTGGCGACTTGTCCAAGGTGTACCCCGCCTTCCGCCCGGTTGTAGCTGAGATAGGCGCCAGCGCCCCCCGCGACCCCAAAAGGGAATAAGCGGTAGAAAATGGATGGATGGATGTCTGACCAGAACATTTTTTTTAAATGTTGCCCAACTTGACACAAGCACATATGTTTTTCTTTTATTTGTATGCCTTCTAACTTGTAAATAAATGCTAGCAAAAGTCAGCTAACAATGGAGGTAATTCCCAGTCTGTTGGAGGCTCTTCCTGACCACCTGAGGGTACCACAGACTGTGAATGCTTTTAAAAAAGGCTTAAAAAACTTTCTTAAAAAATCTCTCTTAAAAACATACTTTTATTCCTTGGCTTTTAACACTGCGTGATATCCATCTTGCAATGGCGTCCCATTATACACCTGCTGTGAACCTGTTTTTATGTTTTATTTATTTATTTTTTATCATGTTCTGTTTGTGTTGTAGGGCTTCACGGTGGCAGAGGGGTTAGTGCGTCTGCCTCACAATACGAAGGTCCTGCAGTCCTGGGTTCAAATCCAGGCTCGGGATCTTTCTGTGTGGAGTTTGCATGTTCTCCCCGTGAATGCGTGGGTTCCCTCCGGGTATTCCGGCTTCCTCCCACTTCCAAAGACATGCACCTGGAGATAGGTTGATTGGCAACACTAAAGTTGGCCCTAGTGTGTGAATGTGAGTGTGAATGTTGTCTGTCTATCTGTGTTGGCCCTGCGATGAGGTGGCGACTTGTCCAGGGTGTACCCCGCCTTCCGCCCGGTTGTAGCTGAGATAGGCGCCAGCGCCCCCCGCGACCCCAAAAGGGAATAAGCGGTAGAAAATGGATGGATGGATGTCTGACCAGAACATTTTTTTTAAATGTTGCCCAACTTGACACCAGCACATATGTTTTTCTTTTATTTGTATGCCTTCTAACTTGTAAATAAATGCTAGCAAAAGTCAGCTAACAATGGAGGTAATTCCCAGTCTGTTGGAGGCTCTTCCTGACCACCTGAGGGTACCACAGACTGTGAATGCTTTTAAAAATGGCTTAAAAAACCTTCTTTAAAAAATCTCTCTTAAAAACATACTTTTATTCCTTGGCTTTTAACACTGCGTGATATCCATCTTGCAATGGCGTCCCATTATACACCTGCTGTGAACCTGTTTTTATGTTTTATTTATTTATTTTTTATCATGTTCTGTTTGTGTTGTAGGGCTTCACGGTGGCAGAGGGGTTAGTGCGTCTGCCTCACAATAAGAAGGTCCTGCAGTCCTGGGTTCAAATCCAGGCTCGGGATCTTTCTGTGTGGAGTTTGCATGTTCTCCCCGTGAATGCGTGGGTTCCCTCCGGGTACTCCGGCTTCCTCCCACCTCCAAAGACATGCACCTGGGGATAGGTTGATTGGCAACACTAAATTGGCCCTAGTGTGTGAATGTGAGTGTGAGTGTTGTCTGTCTATCTGTGTTGGCCCTGTGATGAGGTGGCGACTTGTCCAGGGTGTATCCCGCCTTCCGCCCGGTTGTAGCTGAGATAGGCGCCAGCGCCCCCCGCGACCCCAAAAGGGAATAAGCGGTAGAAAATGGATGGATGGATGTCTGACCAGAACATTTTTTTTTAATGTTGCCCAACTTGACACAAGCACATATGTTTTTCTTTTATTTGTATGCCTTCTAACTTGTAAATAAATGCTAGCAAAAGTCAGCAAACAATGGAGGTAATCCCCAGTCTGTTGGAGGCTCTTCCTGACCACCTGAGGGTACCACAGACTGTGAACGCTTTTAAAAAAGGCTTAAAAAACTTTCTTAAAAAATCTCTCTTAAAAACATACTTTTATTCCTTGGCTTTTAACACTGCGTGGTATCCATCTTGCAATGGCGTCCCATTATACACCTGCTGTGAACCTGTTTTTATGTTTTATTTATTTATTTTTTATCATGTTCTGTTTGTGTTGTAGGGCTTCACGGTGGCAGAGGGGTTAGTGCGTCTGCCTCACAATAAGAAGGTCCTGCAGTCCTGGGTTCAAATCCAGGCTCGGGATCTTTCTGTGTGGAGTTTGCATGTTCTCCCCGTGAATGCGTGGGTTCCCTCCGGGTACTCCGGCTTCCTCCCACCTCCAAAGACATGCACCTGGGGATACGTTGATTGGCAACACTAAAGTTGGCCCTAGTGTGTGAATGTGAGTGTGAATGTTGTCTGTCTATCTGTGTTGGCCCTGTGATGAGGTGGCGACTTGTCCAGGGTGTACCCCGCCTTCCGCCCGATTGTAGCTGAGATAGGCGCCAGCGCCCCCCGCGACCCCAAAAGGGAATAAGCGGTAGAAAATGGATGGATGGATGTCCGACCAGAACATTTTTTTTAAATGTTGCCCAACTTGACACAAGCACATATGTTTTTCTTTTATTTGTATGCCTTCTAACTTGTAAATAAATGCTAGCAAAAGTCAGCTAACAATGGAGGTAATTCCCAGTCTGTTGGAGGCTCTTCCTGACCACCTGAGGGTACCACAGACTGCGAATGCTTTTAAAAAAGGCTTAAAAAACTTTCTTAAAAAATCTCTCTTAAAAACATACTTTTATTCATTGGCTTTTAACACTGCGTGATATCCATCTTGCAATGGCGTCCCATTATACACCTGCTGTGAACCTGTTTTTATGTTTTATTTATTTATTTTTTATCATGTTCTGTTTGTGTTGTAGGGCTTCACGGTGGCAGAGGGGTTAGTGCGTCTGCCTCACAATAAGAAGGTCCTGCAGTCCTGGGTTCAAATCCAGGCTCGGGATCTTTCTGTGTGGAGTTTGCATGTTCTCCCCGTGAATGCGTGGGTTCCCTCCGGGTACTCCGGCTTCCTCCCACTTCCAAAGACATGCACCTGGGGATAGGTTGATTGGCAACACTAAATTGGCCCTAGTGTGTGAATGTGAGTGTGAATGTTGTCTATCTGTGTTGGCCCTGCGATGAGGTAGCGACTTGTCCAGGGTGTACCCCGCCTTCCGCCCGGTTGTAGCTGAGATAGGCGCCAGCGCCCCCCGCGACCCCAAAAGGGAATAAGCGGTAGAAAATGGATGGATGGATGTCTGACCAGAACATTTTTTTTAAATGTTGCCCAACTTGACACCAGCACATATGTTTTTCTTTTATTTGTATGCCTTCTAACTTGTAAATAAATGCTAGCAAAAGTCAGCTAACAATGGAGGTAATTCCCAGTCTGT
The DNA here is from genome assembly GCF_033978795.1 of Nerophis ophidion. Taxonomy (NCBI): domain Eukaryota; kingdom Metazoa; phylum Chordata; class Actinopteri; order Syngnathiformes; family Syngnathidae; genus Nerophis; species Nerophis ophidion. Next base: position 7,069,186 of record NC_084612.1, read on the forward strand.
TGGAGGCTCTTCCTGACCACCTGAGGGTACCACAGACTGTGAATGCTTTTAAAAATGGCTTAAAAAACCTTCTTTAAAAAATCTCTCTTAAAAACATACTTTTGTTACTTGGCTTTTAACACTGAGTGATATCCATCTTGCAATGGCGTCCCATTATACACCTGCTGTGAACCTGTTTTTATGTCTTATTTATTTATTTTTTATCATGTTCTGTTTGTGTTGTGTTGTTTGCTAATTTATTGTATTATCTTTTAACCTGCCCATTATACAGCACTTTGGCTACCCCTGTGGTAAATTTCAAATGTGTTTTATACATAAAGTGGATTTGATGTAATTTGATCTTTTTTTAAAAAGCCTTTTTTTTTTTTTAGATAAATACTAGTTCTAGTTATTAGGCTCTTCTAGTTTTTATTTGTATTTATTTTTATTATCTTTTTATTTAAAAAAAAATAATAATACACTGTAGCACTTTGAGGTTGTTTACTCAATGTAAAGTGCTTTTTACAAATACAAACTATCATTATTATTATTATTATAATTATTATGAGCGTTGCTCTAATCCGCCTATGAAGCCCTCTGAAAAATAATCCATCAACGTTTAATATACACGCTGTCAGTATATATGTACATATATTCATAATAAAATGTAATATTTCAGCTCAATTTGTGTTTCATCTGACATCACATGGACAAAGATATATCTTTCCGGAGGAAAATTCTGTGGTCAATTGAACAGACTGCAAAGACAAGATACTTATCGTTCAAACTGGAAATTTTTTTGCAAATGTTAGCTCATTTATAATTTGATGCCTGCAACATGTTTCAAAAAAGCTGGCACAAGTGGCAAAAAAGACTGAGAAAGTTGAGGAATGCTCATCAAACACTTATTTGGAACATCCCACAGGTGTGCAGGCTAATTGGGAACAGGTGGGTGCCATGATTGGGTATAAAAGCAGCTTCCATGAAATGCGCAGTCATTCACAACCAAGGATGGGGCGAGAGTTACCACTATGTGAACAAATGCGTGAGCAAATTGTCCATCAGTTTAAGAACAACATTTCTCAACCAGCTATTGCCGGGAATTTAGGGATTTCACCATCTACAGTCCGTAATATCATCAAAACGTTTAGAGAATCTGGAGAAATCACTGCACGTAAGCGATGATATTATGGACCTTCCACTGCGACAGCAGTGTGTAAAGGATACCACCACCTGGGCTCAGGAACACTTCAGAAAATCACTGTCAGTAACTACAGTTGGTCGCTACATCTGTAAGTGGAAGTTAAAACTCTACTATGCAAAGCGGAAGTCATTAATCAACAACACCCAGAAACGCCTCCGGCTTCGCTGGGCCCGAACTCATCTAAGATGGACTGATGCAAAGTGGAAAAGTGTTCGGTGGTCTGACTAGTCCACATTTGAAATTGTTTTTGGAAACTGTAGACGTCGTGTTCTCCGGAACAAAGAGGAACAGAACCATCCGGATTGTTCTGGGCGCAAAGTTCAAAAGCCAGCATCTGTGATGGTATGGGGGTGTATTAGTGCCCAAGGCATGGGTACCTTACACATCTGTGAAGGCACCATTATAATGCTGAAAGGTACATAGAGGTTTTGGAGCAACATATGTTGTCATCCAAGCAACGTTATCATGGACGCCCCTGCTTATTTCAGCAAGACAATGTCAAGCCACGTGTGGTTTCGTAGTAAAAGAGTGCGAGTACTTTCCTGGCCCACCTGCAGTCCAGATCTGTCTCCCATTGAAAATGTGTGGTGCATTATGAAGCGTAAAATACGACAGCGGAGACCCCGGACTGTTGAACGACTGAAGCTTTACATAAAACAAGAATGAGAAAGAATTCCACTTTTAAAGCTCCAACAATTTGTTTCCTCAGTTCCCAAACGTTTATTAAGTGTTGTTAAAAGAAAAGGTGATGTAACACAGTGGTGAACATGCCCTTTCCCAACTACTTTGGCACGTGTTGCAGCCATGAAATTCTAAGTTAATTATTATTTGCAAAAAAAAGTATATGAGTTTGAACATCAAATATCTTGTCTTTGTAGTGCATTCAACTGAATATGGGTTGAAAAGGATTTGCAAATCATTGTATTCCGTTTATATTTACATCTAACACACTTTCCCAACTCATATGGAAACGGGGTTTGTATATATACAATATAATTGTACATTTTTTATAGATGTACTTGCACCCCAGTGCTGCTTGAGTGAAATAAACCCAGCTGGAAAGAGGAGAAAAGAAAAGTGACTCCGCCAAACATCTTTGTTCTGTTATTAATGTCTCATTCTTCACGGCTGGCACTCCACTGGTGCCAGGAATAGTGCCATGAAAGGAAACACCTGCTTTATTATTTATCCGCTGATTGCGTTACACCGAGGCCGTACCAACACGCGGGGAAGAAAGTAACGCCTTTCTTGCTTTTCATTATGAAAACGCCGCTTGTTGTTGCCAAGCAGCTACAGGCGCACTTCTGCGGGGCGGCAAAGCGCCAACGCGCAAATGTTGTCTTGTTGTTGTGGCGGAATTATTTTAAGTAAGTCGCTTTACAACGCCGCTCGAGGCGTGCCTCGTTTTTCTGCTGACAGCGCCGCCGAGCTCGTTTGGCGGTTAAACGGGAGGCTTTGGAAGAGCAGAGTAGACGGAATCAATATCAGAGCGCGGCTGCGCTTTGGTTTTGAACAAGTGTGCATGTCACTGAGACACACACGCAGCTGTATGACACCACTAAGCTCATTTAGCATTGTGTCAACAAACAAAGCCAAACAAAGTATGCATTATTTATTATTTATCAAAAATGTTGAATTTTTCTCATTAAAGGTTTTTTGTTGCGTTTTACTTTTGTAGCTGTATGTAGAAAAGGCGCCACTGAAATACAGCTCTTTAATGTCTCTTCTTTCCTTTGCGTTCTTTGTTATTTTTTACATGTTTTTTTTTGCTTAGTTTTTTGTGGACTTTTTGACCTTGCACTGCAACCACATGGTTTTGATGCACACCAGAGATTTTTTTTCATTTTACATTAGTTAAGGGGGAAAAAAAGTGTAAAAATAAACTAAACATTGGCCCTGCGACGAGGTGGAGACTTGTCCAGGGTGTATCCCTCCTTCCGCCCGAAATACAGCTGAGATGCACCAGCAACCCCGAAAGGGAAAGAGCGGTAGGAAATAGATGGATGGATAGTGAAGTGAATTATATTTATATAGCGCTTTTCTCTAGCGACTCAAAGCGCTTTTACATAGTGAAACCCAATATCTAAGGTTCATTTAAACCAGTGTGGGTGGCACTGGGAGCAGGTGGGTAAAGTGTCTTGCCCAAGGACACAACGGCAGGGACTAGGATGGCGGAAGCGGGAATCGAACCTGGAACCCTCAAGTTGCTGGCACGGCCACTCTACCAACCGAGCTACAGTATAATTAAAAGTACCAATGATTGTCACAAATACACACAGCGACTGTGTGTCAAAACGATTTCCTTTGAGGATCAATAAAGTTTTCTTAAGTCTAAAAAAAACAACAACAAAAAACAGCTGTGGCTGTAGACAACCTCCTGGTGTTTTTTTGTTTTTGTCTTTTTTTTTTGTGTTAATTAACAGCTGAATCCAATCCGATCCACTTTATTTGTATAGCACATTTAAACAACATAAGTGTTTCCAAACTGTTGCACAACAATATTAAAAACAATATTCAAATATTATCCTTAGCTCCTCCAATATAAAAACAATATAAATATGATTAAAACGATTTTAAAGTGTAAAACCAATTAAAACAATAAATAGAAATATCCATCCATCCATCCATCCATGTCCTACCGCTTATTCCCTTTTTGGAGTCGCGGGGGGCACTGGTGCCTATCTCAGCTACAATCGGGCGGAAGGCGGGGCACACCCTGGACAAGTCGCCCCTCATCGCAGTCCCTAAATAGAAATAAAAAAAATTCAAAACATAGAGAACTACACAACTTACATAGTGTTAAAAGCCAAAGAATAAAAGTGGGTCTCACCTATCACAGCAACCGTTTGACAGCCTTATCACTTATCATAAAAATGTTAATGGTTGAATGTTTTTCTCGCTCTTCTAGAGTGCTTAACTTCTTTCTACGGTTGTACAGTAATTAGGAATGTTACTTTCGATTTGATTGATTGCTTTTTTTCTCACCATTTTATTTATTTATTTATATAGTAATGTATTTAAATATGTATTTGTACTTATAAATATTTGTAAAACAATTCTTATTATTTTTTACATGTTAAATTTAAATCAAAATGTTAAACCCTCGCAATGAGGATATTTTGAGTCCTCCTCCATCCTCATTGCCATGCAATGGTCCTGTAATTGTCAAAAGTGCGTTTATGTGTGTGTTTGTTTTACCCACCCTTCAAACTGATGTATTTGCCTGTGCATGGAAAATGCACGGGTGCAGGCAATCAATCAAACACAGTTTTGGTTGATTGGCTGATCAAAAATAGCACAAGCACATTTGTAAATAAACATTTACAAAATATTTCTGTAAAAATAATGTAAATATATGTGACTTATAGTTAGGTGCAACTAATACATGGAAAAATATATTTTCCCTCTAAAATTTAGCTTCTGTTTTGTTTGATCGGCCATTTTACTGCCCAGTTTGGAAACAATTAAGGTATGTAAATAAACATTTACAAAATATTTATGTATAAATAACATATATCTGTGACTTATAGTCAGGTGCGACTAATACATGGAAAAACCCATTTTCCTTGTAAAGCTTCCGTTTTGTCTGATCGACCGTTTTACTGCCCTGTTCGGAAACAATTAAGGTATGTAAATATACATTTACAAAATATTTCTGTATAGATAACGTATGTATCCATTACTTATCATCAGGAGAGATTAATATATAGAAAATATATATTTTCCTTCTAAAAATACTTCCAAGTTACTTGAAAATTTCTGAAGAAAAAATTGGTGCAGTTTCAAAACACCGTGAAGAACACAATGCACTTAGACTTTGTCTCAGTGTATTTACAAAGCCGTTAAACTCAAAGCACTTCTTGTTTGGCATTTTCATGTGGGCAGGTTACCATTAAAACTGTTTGGAAAAGCAACCAAGTGTTTCCTCAAACTGCCGCTTTATTGACACCTGCAACTGCCACAACACATTAATTTAGCATCATTCAAATATTACAGTTATAATATATTCAAAACAAATTTTAAAATGACACCATAATAGCCGGAATTAAAGGTAACACAACTACAAACTTAACCAATGCGAACATGGCAGATTTAAGCATAAAATAAAATAGAACAAACAACAAATATTACAGTTATAATATATTCAAAACAAATTTCAAAATGACACCATAATAGCCGGAATTAAAGGTAACACAACTACAAACTTAACCAATGCGAACATGGCAGATTTAAGCATAAAATAATATAGAACAAACAACAAATGTAGAAACACACATTTTTACAATGGAGTTCAGGGTGCACATTGTGCTGTCTAATAATTGCGAGCGCTGCCCGGAATTCTAACTACAAAGATAATGGTCGTATTGACTTAAGTCTTTGCATCATACTGTCATGTTTTGTGATCATGTTTTGTTTAGTTGTGTCATGTTACTACATGACTCCATTAGTTCCTGTTTTTTCGCTCCCTTGTTTTGTTTCCATGACAACTCATTGGTTTCACCTGACTCATTTGGACTCACGCTCCTGTTTTCAATCATGAAGAGACTATTTAAGCCTGTCACGTTCTGTTGGTCGTTTGGCGTCATCACTCTGTTTCATGCAATTTCTTAGTCCATGCTGCCCTACTCACGTCACCGCAAGTCATTTTTTGTTTATTAATGCCACAGTTAGTGCCTTTTGTTTCTTGCCCATAGTTTACGTCAAAGTGCTGGTTTTGTTTCCAGCGCTAAGTTTTGCGCCTCCGCTGCGAGCGCCTTTTGTTTGTAAAACATTTTATAGTAAATAAAAACAGAAAAAACATGTATTTACCTTCACGCCAAGTCCGGTCCAGTTCATTTGCATCTTGGGAAAACAATCCAGGTAATAAACCACACCGTAGTCCAAGTTTTGACATGTACATGGTTTTTTTTTATCTGTTGAGTGGATAATTTACAATCAAAGAAGGTATCGTGCATCACTACTGTATCAGTCTGCCGCCAGCCAAGACAGCAGCAGCTGATTACTTGCACCTGCAATGATTGGAGTAACGGCAGCCAATCCAAAGGGCGCTTAAAGTCAGCTGACACGTCATCTTTAAACAGTGTAATGTGTGACGTGGGTTACACTGGAATTGGTATTGCGACATCCAGTGGACACATTTAGAACAGCAGTTTCTTTCATCAAAAATTGAAGCTCATTTTTGTACTTGGCAGACTCATTTTGCAGACCACGGGCCGGATTCAACCTGGGCCAAGAATGTCATGATGGTACTTAGTCTTCCAATGGGGAATTGGACCCTGGAACATATTTATAATTACAAACCCCGTTTCCATATGAGTTGGGAAATTGTGTGAGATGTAAATATAAACGGAATACAATGATTTGCAAATCATTTTCAACCCATATTCAGTTGAATATGCTACAAAGACAACATATTTGATCTTCAAACTGATAAACATTTTTTTTTTTTTTTTTGCAAATAATCATTAACTTTAGAATTTGATGCCAGCAACACATGACAAAGAACTTGGGAAAGGTGGCAATAAATACTGATAAAGTTGAGGAATGCTCATCAAACACTTATTTTGGAACATCCCACAGGTGTGTAGGCTAATTGGGAACAGGTGGGTGCCATTATTGGGTATAAAAGCAGCTTCCATGAAATGCTAAGTAATTCACAATTAAGGACGGGGCGAGGGTCACCAATTTGTAAGCAAATTGTCGAACAGTTTTAGAACAACATTTCTCAAAGAGCTATTGCAAGGAATTTAGGGATTTTACCATCTACGGTCCGTAAAATCATCAAAAGGTTCAGAGAATCTGGAGAAATCACTGCACGTAAGCGATGGTATTACGGACCTTTGATCCCTTAGGCGGTACTGCATCAAAAACCGACATCAGTGTGTAAAGGATATCCCCGCATGGGCTCAGGAACACTTCATAAAACCACTGTCAGTAAGTACAGTTGGTCGCTACATCTGTAAGTGCAAGTTAAAACTCTACTATGCAAAGCGGAAGCCATTTATCAACAACACCCAGGAATGCAGCCGGCTTCGCTGGGTCCGAACTCATCTAAGATGGACTGATGCAAAGTGGAAAAGTGTTCTGTGGTCTGACGAGTCCACATTTCAAATTATATTTGGAAACTGTGGACGTGGTGTCCTTCGGAACAAAGAGGAAAATAACCATCCGGATCGCTATAGGCGCAAAGTTCAAAAGCCAGCATCTGTGATGGTATGGGGGAGTATTAATGCTCAAGGCATGGGTAACCTACACATCTGTGAAGGCACCATTAAGGCTGAATGGTCCATACAGGTTTTGGAACAACATATGTTGTCATCCAAGCAACGTTATCATAGACGCCCCTGCTTATTTCAGCAAGACAATGCCAAGCCACGTGTTACAACAGCGTGGCTTCGTAGTAAAAGAGTGCGGGTACTTTCCTGGCCCGCCTGCAGTCCAGACCTGTCTCCCGTCAAAAATGTGTGGCGCATTATGAAGCGTAAAATACAACAACAAGACCCCGGACTGTTGAACAACTTAAGCTGTACATCAAGCAAGAATGGGAAATAATTCCACTTTCAAAGCTTCAACACTTAGTTTCCTCAGTTCCCAAACGTTTATTGAGTGTTGTTAAAAGAAAATATGATGTAACACAGTGGTGAACATGCCCTTTCCCAACTACTTTGGCACGTGTTGCAGCCATGAAACTCTAAGTTAATTATTATTTGCAAAAAAAAAAGCTTATGAGTTTAAACATCAAATATATTGTCTTTGTCGTGCATTCAACTGAATATAGGTTGAAAAGGATTTGCAAATCATTGAATTCCGTTTATATTCACATCTAACACAATTTCCCAACTCATATGGAAACGGGGTTTGTACTTTAAGTAATATCATGAAAAAAGTAACCATTTATTAGCGATTTTGCTATGGTGTTGTTAAAAAAAAATCATGTAGACCGACTATCCAATTTCAGTCCGAGGACTGAGTATTTTCTGCAGCGCCACATGGACCTAGCTGACATGATCTGTAAGACTGGGCTGCTGGAGTGTGGTCGTGGCTTCTGCGACTGAACCAGAGCCGAGAACACAATATCAAAGGCGGCTAAAAGTATTCCAAACACACCAGTGGCCCGTTAACGACGCGGAGTAATGAATTCCATGGCAGTTCGAGGTCTCTGTGTGTGGGAGACTCGGGGCTTAGCTAAATAAACCTCGTCTGGACCAGCGGCCCCACTGGTGCCCGCTGCCCGCCTATGTGGCCGTGTCAATGACCCCCCTCGGTTACCTGAAAAACTCCCATCCGACTCGGACCTTCAACACTTCTGTCATAGAACTAATAGTTCCTTTGAGCAAAGCATCAGACCCTGGAGTTATTTGTTATTATGTGAACCACTACACTACCTCTCAGGCTATAATTGTACTGCATTTCTTTAGATTGTGCACTCAGCTAATTAGTTAAGATTGAATAACAATCGGATTATATCCGTTTGCATGGAAAATTTCTAACATCATCTCTAGAATGGACAGCCTGTATCATTTGTTTTTTGTTGTGTTTTGCAAAACCCAAAACCAGTGAAGTCGGCACGTTGTGTAAATGGTAAATAAAAACAGAATACAATGATTTGCAAATCCTTTTCAACTTCTATTCAGTTGAATGGACTGCAAAGACAAGATATTCAATCAATCAATCAATCAATGTTTATTTATATAGCCCCAAATCACAAATGTCTCAAAGGACTGCACAAATCATTACGACTACAACATCCTCGGAAGAACCCACAAAAGGGCAAGGAAAACTCACACCCAGTGGGCAGGGAGAATTCACATTCAGTGGGACGCCAGTGACAATGCTGACTATGAGAAACCTTGGAGAGGACCTCAGATGTGGGCAACCCCCCCCCCTCTAGGGGACCGAAAGCAATGGATGTCGAGCGGGTCTAACATGATACTGTGAAAGTTCAATCCATAGTGGCTCCAAGACAGCAGTGAGAGTCCCGTCCACAGGAAACCATCTCAAGCGGATCAGCAGCGTAGAGATGTCCCCAACCGATACAGGCGAGCGGTCCATCCTGGGTCCCGACGAGCGGTCCATCCTGGGTCTCGACTCTGGACAGTCAGTACTTCATCCATGGTCATCGGACCGGACCCCCTCCACAAGGGAGGGGGGGACATAGGAGAAAGAAAAGAAGCGGCAGATCAACTGGTCTAAAAAGGAGGTCTATTTAAAGGCTAGAGTATACAGATGAGTTTTAAGATGAGACTTAAATGCTTCTATGGTCGAACTGGTAAACCTTGTTATGTTTTGCAAATGTTGGCTCATTTGAAATTTGATGCCTGCAACATGTGTCATACAAGCTAGCACAAGTGGCAAAAAAGACTGGGAAAGTTGAGGAATGCTCAGCCAACACTTATTTGGAACATCCCTCGAGTGAACAAGCTAATTGGGAACAGGTGGGTGCCATGATTGGGTATTAAAGCAGCTTCTGTGAAATGCTCAGCCATTCACAAACAAGGATGGGGCGAGGGTCACCACTTTGTGAACAAATGCGGTAGCAAATTGTCCAACAGTTTAAGAACAACATTTCTCAACAAGCAAGGAATTTAGGGATTTCACCATCTGCGGTCCGTAATATCATCAAAAGGTTCAGAGAATGCACGTAAGCGATGATATTAAAGACCTTCGCTCCCTCAGGCGGTAGTGCATCAATAGCGACATGAGCGTGTAAAGGATATCACCACATTGGCTCAGGAACACTTCAGAAAACCACAGTTGTAACTACAGTTGGTTGCTACATCTGTAAGTGCAAGTTAAAACTCTACTATGCAAAGCGAAAGCTATTTATCAACAACACCCAGAAACGCCGCCAACTTTTTTTCCCTCAGTTTCTCAGTTCAAACGTTAAGTATCTTGTCTTTTTAATTTATTCATTTGAATATAAGTTAAATCATTGTATTCTGTTTTTATTTACGATTTACACAACGGGCCAACTTCACCGGTTTTGTGTTTTGTTTTTTGTTGTGTTTTACTTTGTAGCTGTATGTTGAAATAACGCCGCCAAAGTGGAAGCTGGTTGCATCAGCCTTGTACTCTTTTAATGTTGTTTTATGTTAATTTCCTCATTGTGGAATGAATGAAGTCTATCCAATCCTATCTTATCCTATGTTAAGCTACGCACACGCACGGAGTACTTACAAGCAAAAACAGAATGGAGACAAAAACGGGAGAATGGATGCGTTTTGGCTTAAAACTGACTACAAAGTTATAGCTATAAACACTGAGGCGCCACTCTGGAAGAGGGGCTTTAAAACAAAGCCAGCTAGCGGCTAACATAAAGTCGGCAGTCTTTTAGCTACTTCTTAAATCACTAATCTTGGCGTCCATGGTGACAAAGTAAGTTTCTGACCGCTAACAATAATGTAAACAAATGCCATGGGTGGATCTACACAGACATTGACTGTAACGATAAGAGTACACGAGCCTATATAGTCGATACTACAATGATTACATCGATATTTCTTATTATCACAAAATCTTAATTTTTTTGTTGTTATTTATAAACCAATGGTAGCCTGACTTAGCAATTCCTTTACCACTTTTGACGTGTGTTTGGGGTCATTGTCATGTTGGAACACCCAACTGCGCCCAAGACCCAACCTCTGGGCTGATGATTTTAGGTTGTCCTTAAGAATTTGGAGGTAATCCTCCTTTTTCATTGTCCCATTCACTCTCTGTAAAGCACCAGTTCCATTGTGTCATGAACCGTGGTCCGTATCATTTTTTTGGTTATTTTCTGTTAGTTTTGGAGTTCCTGTTTGTGACACCTCTGAGTTTGGTTGCCATGGCTGCTTATTGTTTCCAGCTGCCTCTGGTTAGTGGTCGGCACGCTCAGCTGCTGTCAACCACTAATCAGAGCGCTTTTTATTCACGCTCAGTCCTGGTTCCTTGTTTGCGAATGCAACAGTTACTGTCACTTTGAGTTTGTGACGAACCCCAAGATGCAGAGATGACGGCAGGCTTTGTGCAGGTAAACATGATTTAATTTAACACTGAAACAAAACTGAACAAAAGGGGTACCAACAAAAGGCGCGCACGAGGCGGATAACAAACTTGGCTAAGAACAAAAACACTTACTGTGACACGACGGAACCATGGCTTGAGCAGAGTGAACAGAAGTAGACAAAGCTACAAGCGACAAGACAGGTAGTGGTGACATCGACACGACACGACACGACAATAATCCAGCATAGACTGGATGATAAAGCAGGTAAAAATAGGAGCGGGCTGATTGACACCAGGTGTGGCCAGGTGCCAATCAGCCGCAGCTGAGGGAAAACAGCGCCCAGGAACAAAAACAGGAAACCTACAAAATAAGAGCGTTTACAGGAAACAAGGACACAGAGGAAAAAGTAAAACCTAACCAAACTGTCAAGGACGAACCTGATATTTACGTTGGGTATTCCTCGTTTTCTTGACTTCAAGTTCATGTGCTAACCTTCGCCATAGCTCCCATGCTATTAGAACGTTTTTTTTTTTTTTTTTTTGTTTTGTTTTTTTATTAAATCAACAGAAAAACACACAAAATACACTTTCCATCAGTGCATCAACCCCCCAAAGAAAACCCCTCCCTCCCCCATTCACACCCACTCACACAAAAAAGGGTTGTTTCTTTCTGCTACCAAAATGCTGGTTCCCACAACATATATAACACAGTCTGCAAGGGACATAGTCCCTGAAACACACATGATTGTGTGTGTCGCCGGTCCACTAACACTATCATTAATTACTATTTTTTATGTAATTGTTTTATATGATTTTACTTTCTTTTTTATCCCCAAAAAAAATGTCATTGTTTTCCTTTTTTTTAATCTCATTTTGTTTTATTAAAAATAAAAAATAAAAAAAAAATAACCTTATCTTCATCAGACCAGGTTGTTAATGGAATTAGACTTGTCTAAAAGGTTTTTAAAACCAGGTCCAGTCCAGACAATGTCAAAGTGGGCCTCAGCAACACACACCCTCATCCATGTGCAACAACAAAAATTAGGGAAACAACAGATTGCATATAAGTTATAAACAAAATTACATTTTCATAAAAAGCATTTGTGTATAGTCCATATTATGTCCAAGTCAGATTCAACACACACCTTCATTTTGTACACTCAAAAAAAAGGGAACACAACAACAGATAGCATATACTGTATGTTGCTGTTGTTGCATATCTATAAACATTATTACATTTTCATAATAAGCCTTTTAGGATTTCCCATCTTTTTTCATGTTTTTTGGCATCATTATCGTTGTCAATCATGTATCTTTCTAAAGTTAAAAAATACTGAATAAATGTTTTAAAGAAAGTAATACTAAGTGAATATCTATTTTTGGCCTTAAAAATAAACCTTTTACCAAGTACTATAATTAAATTAACTAAGTCATGCTTGTCAATAAACTCTCCTAAAATAACAGAAACTATATCAAGCTTCATAAACAAACCAATCCTTGAACACGTTTTTTCAACTTCCACCCAAAAGGAAGACACAATATGACAATACCAAAACAAATGCAGGGTGGATTCAGATTCCTGACAGCAAAAGCGGCAATCATCTGACTCAGTCACATTCCATAGTTTTAACATTTTCCCCGTTGGTAAGAAGTTATAAATAATTTTAATTTGAAAATAACGGTTTTGCACATCGATAGTAGTTTTGTAGATTAGTTTGAATATGGCATCCCACGGCAACGGGCAGTCAAAAAAGTCTTCCCATTTTCCATATGTGTTATATGGGACAGCCTTCAAAGATTTCTTTATTAAATAAAAATTATATATTTTTTTATTAATTTTAGTTCCTTTTTGCCAACTAGAATTTCTTATTAGAGGTTTACAAACTAGTAATTTAGTAGTTCCATAATTAATTATTTGTTTCCATCTTTTCCTAATTACTCCAGTTAGTTGATTAAAAGAAAAGCTTGAACAAGCATCACCATACATAGTTCTAAATTCATCATACTTCATAATTTTACCATTCTCATTGATCATATCATTGACAAAAATTATTCCTCTTTCAAACATATTTTTCCAAAAGAAAGGCTTTCCATCTATTAAAATATTAGAGTTCATCCATATTATCTGCTGCAAAATATCATCTCTTTTTTTTGGCACATGAAATTGAAAACACCACCATGAGTGGATTGTTTCCTTTAGAACGGTTTTTGCTCGCACCGTCCGGGTTCCGAGGACCACCAAGGAATAACATAGCTGCGGGCAGGTTTAGACTTATTTATTCTTTCAATAAAGACGCTGTCTCTGGTCGGGTCACTATTCAGCTGCGTCTCCTTCTCCTGCTCGCTCCGCCGTCTGCTTTCCAGCAGCACGTCGTCGTTTCCCTTTCGCTCTCGTTCTCCGTCGCTTTCGCGCTGCATTAGCCTCCTGTTGGGTCTGTCTCCTTTCTCCTTCTCTCTCCCCCACGTTTCCGGCTGTCGCCCTTTTACAGAGTGCGAGAGGATTATTTAATCGGGCCCAGCTGGGCGGCCCGCGCACCTGATAACGATTGCGGCGTCGCTCCTGGCGTCGCTCCCGGCTCGCCGCTTGCTCGCCGTCCACGCCTCCTTGCCGCCGTCTTGCAACGGGCTCCGGTGTGCCCTGCCTCGCTGTCGGACTGCTGGCTCCGCCTCTCCACAGTATTCTTGTGTTTTGCATCATTTATGGACAATAAATCATTCCTACCTCACGCTTTTGTCCGGAGAACGACCCCGCATAAAGATGCGACCCCGATGTGACACATTGGCAGCAAAACAGGCCCAGAGCATAATAATATCACCACCATGCTTGGCGGTAGGTGTGGTGTTCCTGGGATTAAAGGCCTCACCTCTTCTCCTCCAAACATATTGCTGGGTATTGGAGATGCGCAGTTTGCGGTCTCATCCGCGGAGTCCGCGGATAAACCGTGGGTCGGGCGGGTGATATGACGAAAAAATAGATTTTAATTAGATTCGGGTGGGTGGCGATTGAACTATCCGGAAATATTTGATATACATGGTTCTGGGATCAGTATCCTTTGCCATTCAAAGAGCCATTTAAGACCCGTGTCACAGAGCGAAGAAGATAATAGGAGACGCTAATATTCTCTAGAATGACTGCTGGCAGTCACCCGGATAATAAGTACTAGGGCGTGCTATGAGACCATTGGCTTCGTTGCCTTCTACAGCATTTACAATCTGCTTGTCAGTCCAGCAACATGTTGTGTGAGGCTTCCGCAGACACATGCACACGACTGCAAGGCATACTGGGTGACACAGAGTACACTAATGGTTGTGATATAAACAATTTTAACACTCTTACTAATATGCGCCACGCTGTGAAGCCACAACAAACAAGATTGACAAATACATTTCAGGAGAACATCCTCACAGTAACACAACATAAACGCAGCACACCAAATACCCAGACTCCTTTGTATCCATGACACTTTTTGCACCCCGCTAGCAGCAACCGCCCCTCCCCCACCCTGTGTGTCGGTAAGGTGGGCGAGGTTGGGGTCGCGGGGTGTAAAATATATCCAGGAAGTGTCACGGATACAAAGGATTATGGGTATTTGTTGTGTTGCGTTTATGTTGTGTTACTGTGAGGATGTTCTCCCGAAATGTGTTTGTCATTATTGTTTGGTGTGGCTTCACAGCGTGGCGCATATTACTAAGAGTGTTAAAATGGTTTATATCACAACCATTAGTGTACTCTGTATCACCCAGTATGCCTTTCAATCTTGAACTTGTGATTGCGGAAGCTGCACACAACATGTTGCCGGACTAACAATAGGTTTGTACATGTTGTTGAAGGTGTCAAAGGCAATGGATTCACAGCACGCCCATATTCTTGTCATCTGGGTGAACTCCATTGGATAATCGCGAGAACGTTGGCGGCTCCCATTGTCTTCGTTACTCTGTGAAACGGGTTTAAATAGCTCTAAAGGTGGCCGACCTCAGATGTATTTCAGCGGGCGGGTGGCGGGCGGTTACGGTTCTGATAAAATGTTGGTTCGGGTGGACGGCAGGTGGATGACGACTTTGGTGATGCGGTTGCGGATGATATAATATCCTATCCGCGCATCTCAATTTTTGTTTCATCTGAACACAGAACTTTCCTCCGGAAGGTTTTATCTTTGTCCATGTGATGTCAGATGAAACAAAAAATTGACAAGTATATGGAAACGTTTGACCATGACTGTACTTATATCAAACAATGAACATTTTGTGTATCGGCCATCCTAAGCTCTGTTTCACTTGGTATCACATCGGTAATACATTTTTTGGGTATGGGCCGTCACTCCCCTTGCGCTGTTTGAAGCTGCTGCTCTGGTGGCGACTCTTATCTCCGGAAGCGATTAGTTCATCTCCCTTTCTTTCCCAAAGAGTCAGGTTTTATGGCGAGGCCCTTGGAGATCTCTCCGCCGCCATCCCTCTTTTTAACCCGCTGATCCCTGCTATCGCGACACACGACAGCCCGTGTAATTAATGAGCATCATAAAGCTCTCTTTCTATTAGCTCGCCATTAGTGAACCTGGCCGGCCTGTCATTTTGGACAAACACACACACACACAGCTCCTTCATTTGATCCCCACTTCAAAGCGGGAACCCCACTGTTTTGGGCTGAATACACTAATTGTGTCCTCGTTCTGGATGGGCCTTCCACCCCCCCCGCCGCTTCCAAAAGCCCGCAGCCAGCGCTGAGAGCTGATAGTGACGCTTCACTTTAGGCGGCGGAATATTGGATCCGTCAGCTGACATTTGCAGACTTTGGAACAATCATCAAGCGGATGCTTTGTGATTCGTTATACGTGTTGGCACCGGTCCACGCCACTTTTGAGCTCCTTTCACACATCAATATTAATCATTTGATTCAGATAGATAGATAGTTCTTTATTTATTCCGTCAGGAGAGTTCCTTCAGGAAAATTTAAATTTTCAGCACAATCCCATTCAAGTTTAGACAAACATTACAGGGAGACAGAACAGGATCGCTGACGGGTCTGCCGGCTTCCAGCGCCCCCTACAAAAAAGATGAGATAAAGGTAAACAAAGGGGAGGGGGGGGAGAAAAAAATAGAAGATTAAAATAAATTTAAAAAATCGGTCTTTGCCTGGGCCCTGGAGAGGAGGTGCAGACTGAGGCCAAGGGAAAAAAACAAATAAATTAAAAAAATTAAAAAAACAACTCATAACCATGGTACAAGAGGGAAACATCAAACATCAAAGAACACAGAGGACATTAAAGACATTAAAGCAGCAGATACAACCAGACACTTCTACATACAGCTATGAATAAAAAGTAAAAGAAACATATCCACTGTGGTGGATATGCCGCTAATCCCAGACATAATGTGATGTTTGAATGCTTCAGGTAAAAGCTCACCACCTTTTGCTGTGCTTTTTTTGCCAAAGATGAACGGTTTGTGCTGCTAATGTGACAAAACTTCAAATCTTACTTGGTCTGCTGGAGTCCCACAAGGCTCAAATTAGGCCCTGTCCGCATTAAGCTGGATGACTCCTTAAACAAATAATTATTTAGCCTAAGCCCCGTTTCAGCCACACTAAATCATCATTTAAGGTCCCCCTCCTTGGATAATTTTTAACACGGGTAAGTGCGCCGTCTATTTCTCTTTGCTCTGTATGTACTCATCGATAGTTTACAAACTGAGTTTGGCGAGGAAAAGACGTCAGAAAGAACGTGCCACAGCCTTTGATTGATTGAAACTTCATTACAAACCCCATTTCCATATGAGTTGGGAAATTGTTTTAAATGGGAATATAAACGGAATACAATGATTTGCAAATCCTTTTCAACCCATATTCAGTTGAATGCACTACAAAGACAAGATATTTGATGTTCAAACTCATAATTGTTTTTGTTTTTCTTCAAATAATAATTAACTTAGATTTTCATGGCTGCAACAAGTGCCAAAGTAGTTGGGAAAGGGCATGTTCACCACTGTGTTACATCACCTTTTCTTTTAACAACACTCAATAAACGTTTGGGAACTGAGGAAACTAATTGTTGACTCTCTGAAAGTGGAATTCTTTGAACTCACAACCTACCGATCTCAGGTCGGACACTCTAACCACTATGCCACTAAACAACTGCATTTTTTTCTCCAAAATATGTCCATTCATCCCATCCATTTTCTACCGCTTATTCCCTTTTGGGGTCGCGGGGTCCAAGATATGTAACTTTGACAAAATATATATATTTATTTTTTTAATTACATATATCCACTGCAGAGGATATGTCTGCATCTGCACGGACACTGTATTGGACTACTTTGGGACTTCCTGCATGCTGAATGGCACATGCATGCCAGGGAATGGGGGGAGGGGGGACCCTTTGCCTGACACACCACCACGCTGGGGCCCCCACAATGGCCCTGAGTCAGCGCGGTGGCAGGAACCGACACTGTACTTCAGCGCCGATTGTCTTCTGGCCTTTACAGCGTCTTTTGTTCCCGGGGATGAAAGCGACATGTCGGAGCTTTTTAAGCGCCTGGCAGCTGCTCTTCACCCCCCCCACCCCCTTGCAACCCCCTGGACCCACGAGTCCCTCTGTTGGGTTCCCCCCAGGAATCAGATCTCTAACATTGTTACAAAGCATTTGATCCCCCGTCCCCCCGTCCCCCATTCCTACTTTCATGCTGACTTTTATGGTCGGAAGTCAATAAATAGTAACATCAATCAGGCAGGTGTCCGACAGATTTAACCTTTGCCCCTTTAGCCTCCTTCGCCGCTGTCTCGCTAACGGACAAATCCTGACGCGTCTTCCCGGGGATCGATCAGAACTTAGAACGGGGGGGAAATCGGGGACAACTCGCAGCGCTTCAAAGGCGGTAGAAATAGGGCCCGCAAAGCCGCCCTGCCATTGGTCCCCTTCAAAGTACAGGAAGCGTGTCACGAGGACATTTTTTTTTTTTACTTTTTTCCTAGAAATTTCCGGGCCTGTTACGGGAATAACAATCAATCAATCAATCAATGTTTACTTATATAGCCCTAAATCACTAGTGTCTCAAAGGGCTGCACAAACCACTACGACATCCTCGGTAGGCCCACATAAGGGCAAGGAAAACTCACACCCAGTGGGACATCGGTGACAATAATGATCCAGTGGGACGTCTGTGACAACAATGATTATGAGAACCTTAGAGAGGAGGAAAGCAATGGATGTCGAGCGGGTCTAACATGATACTGTGAAAGTTCAATCCACAATGGATCCAACACAGTCGCGAGAGTCCAGTCCAAAGCGGGTCCAACTCAGCAGCGAGAGTCCCGTTCACAGCGGAGCCAGCAGGAAACCATCCCAAGCGGAGGCGGCTCAGCAGCGCAGAGATGTCGAGGCGGATCAGCAGCGCAGAGATGTCCCCAGCCGATACACAGGCAAGCAGTACATGGCCACCGGATCGGACCGGACCCCCTCCACAGGGGAGAGTGGGACATAGAAGAAAAAGAAAAGAAACAGCAGATCAACTGGTCTAAAAAGGGAGTCTATTTAAAGGCTACAGTATACAAATGAGTTTTAAGGTGAGACTTAAATGGATGTCTGCGGTGGAGCCACGCTTCAAAGGGCCGTGATCGAGTCGGGATGTGGAAAACATTGTTACTGTAAGTGGAGGCATGGGCGCCAACATGCGGACCCCTAAGCTTGCAGCTGAGTCCAGTGGTCCCTGGTACCCTTCAGCCGCAGTGGTGGCGCTCACCACACCCACTGCTGAACTAATGCTGAACCCAGGGGCCACCATCCAATCAGGGGCCCCTGATTTTGACGGCGGTATCCAATGCTTGGAGTCCATAGCTGTCACAGATCTGCTTCATGTAGTGATTGCCTTCTCTCTCTCTCTCTCACTCTCTCTCTCGGCTGTTATTTTTCTTCCTGCTCCAAGCGGGCCGCCAATCCAGGTTGCCGGCATGTGAGGGGGGAGCACCCTGACTACCAAACTAAAAGCACAGGCGCTATTCTTAAAGGAAATGTATTCACGGACGACAAACTTCATCCATCCATCCATCCATCTTCTTCCACTTATCCGAGGTCGGGTCGCAGGGAATCCCAGACTTCCCTCTCCCCAGCCACTTCGTCTAGCTCTTCCCAGGGGATCCTGAGGCGTTCCCAGGCCAGCTGGGAGACGTAGTCTTCCCAACGTGTCCTGGGTCTTCCCTGTGACCTCCTACCGGATGGACGTGTCCCAAACACCTCCCTAAGGAGGTGTTCGGATGGCATCCTGACCAGATGCCCGAACCACCTCATCTGGCTCCTCTCGATGTGGAGGAGCAGCGGCTTTACTTTGAGTTCCTCCCGGATGGCAGAGCTTCTCACCCTATCTCTAAGGGAGAGCCCCGCCACCCGGCGAAGGAAACTCATTTCGGCCGCTTGTACCCGTGATCTTATCCTTTCGGTCATGACCCAAAGCTCATGACCATAGGTGAGGATGGGAACGTAGATCGAGCAGTAAATTAAGAGCTTTGCCTTCCGGCTCAGCTCCTTCTTCACCACAATGGATCGGTACAACGTCCGCATTATTGAAGAGGCCGCACCGATCCGCCTGTCGATCTCACGATCCACTCTTCCCTCACTCGTGAACAAGACTCCTAGGTACTTGAACTCCTCCACTTGGAGCAAGGTCTCCTCCCCAACCCGGAGATGGCACTCCACCCTTTTCCGGGCGAGAACCATGGACTTGGACTTGGAGGTGCTGATTCTCATCCCAGTCACTTCACACTCGGCTGTGAACCCATCCAGTGAGAGCTGAAGATCCCGGCCAGATGAAGAAATCAGGACCACATCATCTGCAAAAAGCAGAGACCTAATCCCACGGCCACCAAACCGGAACCCCTCAACGCCTTGACTGCGCCTAGAAATTCTGTCCGTAAAAGTTATGAACAGAATCGGTGACAAAGGGCATTCTTGGCGGAGTCCAACCCTCACTGGAAACGAGTCCGACTTACCGCCAGCAATGCGGACCAAGCTCTGACACTGATCATACAGGGAGCGGACCGCCACGATAAGACAGTCCGATACCCCATACTCTCTAAGCATTCCCCACAGGACTTCCCGTTTTTTTTTTTAAATATGGAAGAAAAATATAAGCTTAGAGGAAAGTCTAATTTAAAACATTTGTATGCACGTATAACACTTACAACACTGCAAAAAATCAGGGTTTAAAAACAGGAATAGAAAATACAAAAATTTGAGGTATGTGAACGGGACTCTCGCTGCTGTGTTGGATCCGCTTTGGACTGGACTCTCGCGACTGTGTTGGATCCATTGTGGATTGAACTTTCACAGTATCATGTTAGACCCGCTCGACATCCATTGCTTTCCTCCTCTCTAAGGTTCTCATAGTCATTATTGTCACCGATGTCCCACTGGGTGTGAGTTTTCCTTGCCCTTATGTGGGCCTACCGAGGATGTCGTGGTGGTTTGTGCAGCCCTTTGAGACACTAGTGATTTAGGGCTATATAAGTAAACATTGATTGATTGATTGATTGATTTGAACTAAGCAAAAATATCTGCCAATAGAACAAGAACATTTGGCTTGTCAAGAGTAGACTTTCCAAAACAAGTAAAATTAGCTAACCTCAATGAACCCAAAAAATACATTAAAATAAGTATATTCTCACTACTAACAAGTGTACTACTACACGAGTTCGTATTTTCTATTGTTTCATTGAAAATAAAACAGCAAAGTCCATTTGGCTGTCATCTGTTTTAATATGAGACACAATTGTGTCAAATAAATGATAAAATGATAAATGGGTTGTACTTGTATAGCGCTTTTCTACCTTCAAGGTACTCAAAGCGCTTTGACACTACTTCCACATTTACCCATTCACACACACATTCACACGCTGATGGAGGAAGCTGCCATGCAAGGCGCCAACCAGCACCCATCAGGAGCAAGGGTGAAGTGTCTTGCTCAGGACACAACGGACGTGACGAGGTTGGTTCTAGGTGGGATTTGAACCAGTGACCCTCGGGTTGCGCACGGCCACTCTACCACTGCGCCACGCCGTCCCGAAGTCATGATTTCTTTTTTTCCATGCTTGAAATAAGAAATTATTATTTTATACTTGTGAGTGTTGATGACAGAGCTTTGCAACAGTTGATATTCTAGTTTCAAGCATGTTTTAGGTCATAAAATCTTAGCAACAAGCTGTGATATCTTACTGAGATCATTTAGGACCAAAACACTTAAAACGAGTAAAACACTCTAACATAAAATCTGCTTAGTAGAAGAATTATCTTATCAGACCGAAAAATAAGAAAATATCACAATTATTTGAGATATTTAATCTCACTTAGATTTCAGTTTTTGCAGGGAATCTTTAGCACAGGAGTAGGGAACCTATGGCTCTAGAGCCAGATGTGGCTCTTTTGATGACTGCATCTGACTCTCAGATAAATCTTAGCTGACATTGCTTAACACGACACGTAATAATTCCGCTGATAATCACAGTCTTAAAAATAATGTTTAAATGATAAAACATTCTCATGCATTTTAATCCAACCATCCGTTTTCTATCGCACCTGTTCAAGATGTCGCATTAATGGTAAGAAGTATTATATTTATTATTGGTTAACTTTTAGAATAACAATGTTATTAAAAAGAATAAGACACTTATTATACTCTAAAAATGTTGGTCTTACTTAAAAATGCACGCATTTAGTTGGATTCAGTGTTAAAAAATATTGCAGTGGGGCAAAAAAGTATTTAGTCAGCCACCGATTGTGCAAGTTCTCCCACTTAAAATGATGACAGAGGTCTGTGATTTTCCTCAAAGGTACACTTCAACTGTGAGAGACAGAATGTGAAAAAAAAATCCAGGAATTCACATTGTAGGAATTTTAAATAATTTGGACTCACACACCTGTCACCAGCTTCACGGTGGCAGAGGGGTTAGTGCGTCTGCCTCACAATACGAAGTTCCTGCAGTCCTGGGTTCAAATCCAGGCTCGGGATCTTTCTGGGTGGAGTTTGCATGTTCTCCCCGTGAATGCGTGGGTTCCCTCCGGGTACTCCGGCTTCCTCCCACTTCCAAAGACATGCACCTGGGGATAGGTTGATTGGCAACACTAAATTGGCCCTAGTGTGTGAATGTTGTCTGTCTATCTGTGTTGGCCCTGCGATGAGGTGGTGACTTGTCCAGGGTGTACCCCGCCTTCCGCCCCCAAAAAAAGGGAATAAGCGGTAGAAAATGGATGGATGGATGGACACCTGTCACCAATCATGTCACTGTTATTTAAAGCCTATCTTTTCTGTTGGTCGGGATGACGACATTAACTCCGTTGGACTTTTGCTACCGATGCTGCCATAGTTCCACGCCAAGTGAGTTTTGTCTATTTTCATGTCACAGTAAGTGTTTTTGTTTTCATGTCCATAGCTTTTGCCCAAGTATGTACTTGTATAGCGCTTTTCTACCTTCGAGGTACTCAAAGCGCTTTGACACTATTTCCACATTTACCCATTCACACACACATTCACACACTGATGGAGGGAGCTGCCATGCGAGGTGCTAACCAGCACCCATCAGGAGCAAGGGTGAAGTGTCTTGCTCAGGACTCAACGGACGTGACGAGGTTGGTACTAGGTGGGGATTAAACCAGGGGACCCTCGGGTTGCGCACGGCCACTCTTCCACTGCGCCACGCCGTCCCCGTAATGTAGCCTGTAAGAGTTAGGGATGCATGGGATTCTGGGTAAGTGCTAGTTTATTGTTTTCAATGCCAAATTTGTTCTCCGCCTTGTGCGCGCCTTTTGTTTGCACCCTTTGTTCCTTTTTTATAGTAAAATTAAATCATGTTCCTACCTTCAGGTCATGTCCACATCAATTTCTTTGCATCTTGGGAAAATAAACCCTGCCATAGTCCCCGTCCCGACATAATCATTCTTAAGATTTAATTGATAATTTTTTACCATTAAGCCAATTAGGAAATGTAGGCCATACTTTCATAAATCGATATTTATGTAGAAAAATCACTTAAAATCATTTGGATGGATCATAGCGTGCATTTGTGTTGACGGACCAGCAGCTGGGAGTCTTTCAGGTAAAGTCTTGTGGTTGTTGTTCCTCCTAATTGAATCTTTTACTTCCAACCCATCCATTAATGTTTAATTCATGATCTAAAGTGCGATCCATCAGCCGTGACAGCAAACAGTGTAAATGTAAATAATCCATCAGGATAAAAATCACTTGCTAACTCGTTCTCTTGTCGCTGTAAGTACAAAAAATAATAATAAAAAAAAAATGCTGAAGAAATATACACAGTGTGACAGAAATGGGACGTTTTTGTTTAGCTCTTTCAAAGACGCATCAACGCAGATAGTTTGGATTTTCGAGCTTCAGGGAAATGTTGGGGAGAAATGAAAGATTTCAGGACAATTTGACGCTTTTGTCGCGAGATGTCGTCGCCAGCGTCTCAGGGTCACGTCGAGCTTCTTCCCCGCCGTCGTGGCGTCTGTCTTTTATTATATATTTTTTGAAGACTTCAAAAGACTCACGCGCCTCCTTTCATCTTCTCCAAAAACACTGTAGATTTCCACAAGCTTTTCATGTCAAAGACCAGATGTGCACTGACCACGGGGGCCACGTCCCCTGGGGACCCCCCCCCCTTCCACCCTGCCAGTCCTGGCAGTTTAGCGCTAATATGCGTTATTAGTCCGGAGACTGAAACTAAGGATGATCCGCTCGTTTGGACCAAGCCTATTTTTTGTGGGATTTATCGGTAATTAATGAAGGAGGAAAGGGGGCATCACTCACCTGCACATGTCCCCCAAGGAGGCACCTTTTTGAAAAGTTTCTACACTAGCGATGACTCAAAATAAAAGTACTCAAGACCATACTTGCCAACCTTGCGACCTCTGATTTCGGTAGGTGGGGGGTGAGGGGTCATGGTCGGGGGTGGGGCGGAGGCCTAGTTGGGGGCGTGGTTAAGAGGGGAGGAGTATAATTCACCAACTCGAGTATTTCATATTTCATATATATTTCATTTATATATATATATATATATATATATATATATATATATGTATGTGTGTATGTATGTGTATATGTATGAAATATCGTATTTCCTTGAATTGCCGCATATAGTATGCGCCTGCCTTGAATTACTGCCGGGTCAAACTCGCTTCTCAAAATAATTAGCGCATGCTTAGTATTACCGCCTGGTCAAACTCGTGACGTCACGAGAGACACTTCCCCTGTCATCATTTCCAAAATGGAGGAGGCTGATTTCAATAGCCGTAATTTGAAATCGCATAAAGGGAAGAACATTAAGAGCTATATAATAGGATTTAAGGTCCAAGCTTACATCACACTCAGATTTTTACTGCATGCCTTTGGTAAGTGCTGGAGTGAGAAGAGGTTTTGAACTAATTAGCGCATGCTTACTTTTACCGCATGCCTTTGGTAAGCGCAGGAGTGAGAAGTTTTAAATTAATTAGCGCCCCGGCTGCAATTCAAGGAAATATGGTACTTGACTTTCAGTGAATTCTAGCTATATAAATCTATTTTATTATATATATATATAGATACAAGAAAAAGTTGAATTTCCGACGGCACCTATCAAATACACAGTAATAAAAACACAGTTGTTCTACTAACTGTACTGTGCTTGCTGGTTACTAAAAAAAACACTTACATTTCACTATTTGAGTAACCTTTGTTCTGCCATTTGCGTATTGGCGAACGATCTCCGAATCCGGGAACATATCCTTCACGGATTTGTTGTAGACATCCGCAAATGAGAACGGGATGTTGCTTCCAGCTATCAGCATAGCCATCTTTGTCTCAGCATGAGTTACACCATCGGGTCTCCATTTTGCGAGGTGGCCCATAATACTGGGTTGTGAACGATGCTGATCTGCGGACGCTTTGTGCTTCGCTAACCGAAAATTTACAGGCAACATACCTCTTCCCCTTCGAACTCTCCTGGATAAACTGAAATTCTTGTTTCCATTCGTTTTGAATTTGCAAGCGTATTTCTTCATTTTGCTCGTCGACGGTGTAATATATTGGGTTGGAGTCAATAACCAGGCGGCGTGATGAAATTACGTCTCTTTACTGTGGGCTTCAGAACAGACTCCCTAATGCATATGTTCCTTGACTGCACTTAAATGTAGAATATATTTAGAATATATTTATATTATTTGTATATATATATATATATATATATATATATATATATATATATATATATATATATACAATATTATATATATTATTCATTATTATCATTG
>NC_084612.1:7099616-7127116 GCF_033978795.1 Nerophis ophidion
GTCTATTTAAAGGCTTGAGTATACAGATGAGTTTTAAGGTGAGACTCTAATATCAATATAGACGTCTAATATTGATACTGTTGGTGATAATATTCATTTTTGTTTCACTACTTTTGGTTTGTTCTGTGTCGTGTTTGTGTCTCCTCAATTGCTCTGTTTATTGCAATTCTGAGTGTTGCTGGGTCAGGTTTGGTTTTGGAGTTGGATTGCATTGTTGTGTTGGATTGATAAAAAAAAAAAAATCAATGTTTTTTCAAAAATGAGAATCGATTCTGAATCGCACAATGGGAGAATTGCGATTCGAATCGATTTTTTTTCCACACCCCTAATATATAAATATATATATAATATATATATCCATCCATTCTCTACCGCTTATTCCCTTTTGGGGTTGCGGGAGTCGCTGGCGCCTATCTCAGCTACGATCGGGCGGAAGGCGGTGTACACCCTGGACAAGTCGCCACCTTATATGTACATATATTTTCCTCCTCTAAGGTCTGGTTGCGGGTGCAGCAGCCTAAGCAGGGAAGCCCATTCTTCCTTCTCCCCAGCCACTTTGTCCAGCTCCTCCCGGGGGATCCCAAGGCGTTCCCAGGCCAGCCGAAAGACAGTCTTTCCCCATGGCCTCCTACCCATCGGACGTGCCCTAAACACCTCCCTATGGATCTTGACCAGATGCCCGAACCACTTCATCTGGCTCCTCTCGATATGGAGGAGCAGCGGCCTTACTTTGAGCTCCTCCCGGATGGCAGAGCTTTTCACTCTATCTCTAGGAATATATTTCAAATGTATTTCTTAAAATTATAAAATCAAATTAGAATCAAGTGGAATGAGAATCGCTAATAGGTGGTGAATCGATTTTTTTGTTGTGCATGAGTAGGTTTTAGCCTTAACGTAAATGACCGCCATAACCACAACACCAGGGGGAGCTCCACAAACCACGTCAAACTCATTCTCTTCCTATGCCACATCAATGTGGAATGCACTCCCAACAGGTATAAAAGTAAGTGCATCTCTATCCTCCTTCAAAACCGCTCTAAAACAACACCTCCAGGCAACTTCAACCCTTTACTAATACCCTCCTCCATTCACATCCCATCTCCCCGGATTATAAATAACCTAATGTAAATAATCAAATGTACTTCTAATGTATATACTTGTTCTTATGCTATCTGAACTCGCCATGTTCTCTGCTCGCTGTACATAGCCTACCAAGTAAGACCTACACTGTTTCAATGTCCATTTCTCTGTTAATGACTGAAGTACTGATATCAACCAAAGCTCCTCATCCCACCCCCCGGATTGTAAATAATGTAAATAATTCAATGTACATACTATGATGATTAACCTGTGTGATAGTATATATTTGTACCATGAATTGATTAACGTGGGTTGTACTTGTATAGCGCTTTTCTACCTTCAAGGTACTCAAAGCGCTTTGACACTACTTCCACATTCACCCATTTACACACACATTCACACACTGATGGAGGGAGCTGCCATGCAAGGCGCTAACCAGCACCCATCAGGAGCAAGGGTGAAGTGTCTTGTTCAGGACACAACGGACGTGACGGGGTTGGTACTAGGCGGGGATTGAACCAGGGACCCTCGGGTTGCGCACGGCCACTCTCCCAACTGCTTAAACAAGTTGAAACACTTATTCGGGTGTTACCATTTAGTGGTCAATTGTACGGAATATGTACTGAACTGTGCAATCTACTATTAAAAGTATCAATCAATCAATCAATCAAATGCACTTATTTTTGCTGTATTTATCCGGCACAAATGGAAAGCCGGTCCCTGAAAATAATGCATACATTAAACAAGTTTAGTTTTGAAGCCTTCAGTGACAATCTAGTGACAATTTAGACCAGTTGATCTGCCGTTTCTTTTCTTTTTCTCTTATGTCCCATTCTCCCTTGTGGAGGGGGTCCGGTCCGATCCGGTGGCCATGTACTGCTTGCCTGTGTATCGGCTGGGGACATCTCTGCGCTGCTGATCCGCCTCCGCTTGGGATGGTTTCCTGCTGGCTCCGCTGTGAACGGGACTCTCGCTGCTATGTTGGATCCGCTTTGGACTGGACTCTTGCGACTGTGTTGGATCCATTATGGATTGAACTTTCCCAGTATTATGTTAGACCCGCTCGACATCCATTGCTTTCCTCCTCTCCAAGGTTCTCATAGTCATCATTGTCCCGTCACCGACGTCCCACTGGGTGTGAGTTTTCCTTGCCCTTATGTGGGCCTACCGATGATGTCGTGGTGGTTTGTGCAGCCCTTTGATTTAGGGCTATATAAGTAAACATTGATTGATTGATTGATTGAATCTAAAATGTAAATAGTCATGAAAATAAAGTCAACGCATTGAATGAGAAGGTGCGCCCAAACTTTTGGCCCGTTTAAATATAAATTCTTTTTATACAAATTTCTTTAACATTCTTGTATTTTTTTTTTTTTGCAGTCTGCAACTTTGAGTGGGGGGCTTCACGGTGGCAGAGGGGTTAGTGCGTCTGCCTCACAACACGAAGGTCCTGCAGTCTTGGGTTCAAATCCAGGCTCGGGATCTTTCTGTGTGGAGTTTGCATGTTCTCCCCGTGAATGCGTGGGTTCCCTCCGGGTACTCCGGCTTCCTCCCACTTCCAAAGACATGCACCTGGGGATAGGTTGATTGGCAACACTAAATTGGCCCTAGTGTGTGAATGTGAGTGTGAATGTTGTCTGTCTGTCTGTGTTGGCCCTGCGATGAGGTGGCGACTTGTCCAGGGTGTACCCCGCCTTTCGCCCGATTGTAGCTGAGATAGGCGCCAGCGCCCCCCGCGACCCCGAAAGGGAATAAGCGGTAGAAAATGGATGGATGGAACTTTGAGTGGGGAAAAAAAAACTACAGTTTATTTTACCGGAAGTAGTTTTATTCCGAAAGGAACCAAACCGGAAGTCTTACACCACCTCTTTGTACGCGAGGCGCGAGCATGATCACACCGGAACGAGACCTCAGACCAGAGGCTCGTTGGCTCTCCAGCCGTGCGGACGTGTTTGCTTCTACCCGTTTTCCTCGCTCCTCTCCCCGGACTCTTTACGGATATATCCACCCTTTAATCTCCTTTCTGTTTTTGTCGTCTTTTTGCGCTCGTTTTCCCTTTGGACTACTACTCGTCTCATGGTGTGCGCCGATGCCAAGAGATGGGTAAACTGCACTCGAAACATGGTGAGCTTTTTGTTTAGTTTTCAATAATGTTATTTTTTTGTATTATGGTGTAATAGTTGTTCATTGTATCTTCTTTCTTGTCCCTTTTTAAAGCCACTATTTGCAAAGCGAGGGAGAGCCCGGAAGGTAAGAGTACTTTTTTAATGGAAGCACTTTGTAGGGGCTCCAAAGAGGGGGAAAAAGGGGGGGGGGGGGGGGGGTTGCTTGTGGACTACATGTGCATGGACAAGCACCTAACCTCCATTAAAAATATCCAACTGCAATAAAAACATATTTTTTGTTGCAGGCGACAGCTTTGTAGTCAATGCCTGTTTGGCTCGGAAGGGACTGGACGACTGGCTGGTGAAGCAGGACTGTCACCTAAAGTCCAAGTGTGCCATGGAGACCAGGGTGAGTCCCTAATCATGTGTCTTCTGCAGCCTTTTTTTTGTTTGTGCTTCAACGCTTTTTTGTCGCAAAGTAAACAACAAAGCGTCGCTGAAGTCGTGCATTTGTGGATTGGCAGCATCGGCCACATCATTAGGGACACATGCACAGTCTAATAAATGATAAATGATAAATAATAAATGGGTTGTACTTGTATAGCGCCTTTCTACCTTCAAGGTACTCAAAGCGCTTTGACACTACTTCCACATTTACCCATTCACACACACATTCACACACTGATGGAGGGAGCTGCCATGCAAGGCGCCAACCAGCACCCATCAGGAGCAAGGGTGAAGTGTCTTGCTCAGGACACAACGGACGTGACGAGGTTGGTGCTAGGTGGGATTTGAACCAGGGACCCTTGGGTTGCGCACGGCCACTCTCCCACTGCGCCACACCGTCCCACACCCGTAATACAGTGGTTCTCAACCTTTTTTCAGTGATGTACCCCCTAATCCAGGGGTTGGGAACCTTTTTGGCTGAGAGAGCCCATCCATCCATTTTCTACCGCTTATTCCCTTTTGGGGTCGCGGGGGGCGCTGGCGCCTATCTCAGCTACAATCGGGCGGAAGGCGGGGTACACCCTGGACAAGTCGCCACCTCATTGCAGGGCCAACACAGATAGACAGACAACATTCACACTCACATTCACACACTAGGGCCAATTTTAGTGTTGCCAATCAACCTATCCCCAGGTGCATGTCTTTGGAAGTGGGAGCCATGAAAGCCAAATACTTTAAAATGTATCTCCGTGAGAGCCATATCATATTTTTTAACACTGAATACAACCAAATGCGTGCATTTTTTAAGTATGACCAACATTTTTTGAGTATAATAAGTCTCTAATTGTTTTGAATAACATTATTTATTGAACAGGTGCGGTAGAAAACGGATGGATGGATTAAAATGCATGAGAATGTTGTATATTTTGAACGTTATTTTTAACATCGTGATTACCAGCGGAATTATTCATTACTTATCTTTTTAAGCAATGTCAGCTAAGATTTATCTGAGAGCCAGATGCAGTCATCAAAAGAGCCACATCTGGCTCTAGAGCCATAGGTTCCCTACCCCTGCCCTAATCAGAGCAAATCATTTTTGGTTGAAAAAAAGAGATAAAGAAGTAAAATACAGCACTATGCATCAGTTTCTGATTTATTAAATTGTATAACAGTGCAAAATATTGCTCATTTGTAGTGGTCTTTCTTGAACTATTTGGCAAAAAATATATGAAAATAACTAAAAACTTGTTGAAAAGTGATTCAATTATAAATAAATATTTCTACACATAGAAGTAATCATCAACTTAAAGTGCCCTCTTTGGGGATTGTAATAGAGATCCATCTGGATTCATGAACTTAATTCTAAACATTTCTTCACAAAAATAGAAATCTTTAACATCAATATTTATGGAACATGTCCACAAAAAATCGAGCTGTCAACACTGAATATTGCATTGTTGTATTTCTTTTCACAGTTTATGAACTTATATTCGTATGTTGTTGAAGTATTATTCAATAAATATATTTAAGGATTTTTGAATTGTTGCTATTTTTAGAATAGTATTGAAAAATCTCACGTACCCCTTGGCATACCTTCAAGTACCCCCAGGGGTACGCGTACCCCCATTTGAGAACCACTGGTCTAATACAGTGTTTTTCAACCTTTTCCCAGCCAAGGCACATTTTTTTGCGTTGAAATAAATCCGGAGGCACACCACTGGCAGAAATCTTTAAAAACAGAAAAAGTCGTCGTCGCAAGTGTTTGATGTGACTTTAAAAGGCCTACTGAAACCCACTACTACCGACCACGCAGTCCGATAGTTCAGTGGTTCTCAACCTTTTTTCAGTGATGTACCCACTGTGAACATTTTTATAATTCAAGTACCCCCTAATCAGAGCAAAGAAGTAAAATACAGCACTATGTCATGAGTTTCTGATTTATTAAATTGCATAAAAGTGCAAAATATTGCTCATTTGCAGTGGTCTTTCTTGAACTATTTGGAAAAAAGGATATACAAATAACTAAAAATCAGTTTCTGATTTATTAAATTGCATAAAAGTGCAAAATATTGCTAATTTGCAGTGGTCTTTCTTGAACTATTTGGAAAAAAGGATATAAAAATAACTAAAAATCAGTTTCTGATTTATTAAATTGCATAAAAGTGCAAAATATTGCTCATTTGCAGTGGTCTTTCTTGAACTATTTGGAAAAAAGGATATAAAAATAACTAAAAATCAGTTTCTGATTTATTAAATTGCATGAAAGTGCAAAATATTGCTCATTTGCAGTGGTCTTTCTTGAACTATTTGGAAAAAAGGATATAAAAATAACTAAAAATCAGTTTCTGATTTATTAAATTGCATAAAAGTGCAAAATATTGCTCATTTGCAGTGGTCTTGAACTATTTGGAAAAAAAAGATGTAAAAATAACTAAAAACTTGTTGAAAAATAAACAAGTGATTCAATTATAAATAAAGATTTATACACAAAGAAATAATCATCAACTTAAAGTGCCCTCTTTGGGGATTGTAATAGAGATCCATCTGGATTCATGAACTTAATTCTAAACATTTCTTCCCAAAAAAAGAAATCATTAACATAAATATTCATGGGACATGACCACAAAAAATCTAGCTGTCAACACTGGATATTACATTGTTGTATTTTTTCACAGTTTATGAACTTACATTCATCTTTTGTTGAAGTATTATTCAATAAATATATTTATAAAGGATTTTTGAACTGTTGCTATTTTTAGAACATTTCTAAAAAATCTCCCGTACCCCTTGGCATACCTTCAAGTACCCCCAGGGGTACGCATACCCCCATTTGAGAACCACTGTGATAGTTTATATATCAATGATGAAATATTAACATTGCAATACGTAGGGTTGGGTATCGTTTGAATTCGAACGATTCCGATTCTTTGTTTTGATTCCGATTCCTAACGATTCTTGATTCCGATTCTTTCTTTAAAAAAAAAAAGTTTAAGATTTTTTAAATGAGCAAGCTAACCTACAGTCTTTCTGAATGAAATAGTCTGACATTTTCCATCAATTTTAATTCTATTAACTTTTTATGAACTTTACTATAAATTCCTCACAGGGCTGTTTTCAACTAGAAAATAAATATCAAATCTATGAACTTGAATATAAATATTATAAATGATTGCATTTTCACAGGGGTACACTTTCCTCAAGAGAGCTTTATTTTTGAAAACACATTTACACATAAGTGTATGATGCCATACACTCGACCATATCCGCCTTCTCAGGCAGGATATGTGAGCGTTCTGGACGGACAGTGTCTTCTGTCGAAGACGGGACGCGCATTTATTTGTACTCCATGAACTCGGAGGTGCTTAATCATGTTCGACGTGCACCCTCCTAAGCACGAAACAGTCCTGTCGCACGTGTTGCATTTCGCCGATATTTAATTTTCTTTTAGTAAAATAAAGCCACACTTTCGACCGTCGATGCCCGCTATCCATGCTTGACTGACTCGCTCGGCTATGCTAACACTTCCGGCGGTGGGCGCTTCTTCGTTGGTGTTCAACGGCTTCTTCTTCCGGGTCGGCGGAATTTTTTTTTTTTCCGGTCGGCGGACAGGGTATCGAAACTACGAATCGAAATTTAAACTTTTGAACGATTCCGGGACAATCAGAAAGTTAGTCCCGGTTCCACTCGATACCCAACCCTACCAATACGGCCTTTTTTGTTTACTAAATTACAATTTTAAATTTCCCACTGAGTTTTTTGTTGAAAACGTCGTGGAATAATGACGCGTATGATGTGTGTTTGTGACGTAATTGGTTGGAGGGGACATATTAGCTCAGCACCACTTACGGCTAAAAGTCGTCTCTTTTCATCGCATGGTTACACAGTAATTTGGACATCTGTGTGGCTGAATCTTTTGCAATTTGTTCAATTAGTAATGGAGACTATAAAAAATAATGCTGTTGGTGGAAAGCGGTGTATTGCAGCTGTCTTTAGCACCGAGACACAGCCGGTGTTTCTTTGTTTGTTGTGAAGCTTTAACACAGAGCGGTCAGGCGAACATGTTTCTCTACGTCGACCAGCATGTTTTTGGATGGGAAAATTGTGATATATATATTACCGGAGACATCAGCGCATTATGCGTCCTCCTGCAGTAGCTGTCAAAAAAGGCAGCTGTGAGCTTAGCTTCTCTCTGAGACGCTGGTGTGTTCACCGCAGTCATCCGACTTTGAGGTATGTCTTTACAATCTCATTAAAACAATAAGCAGGTAAGGGATTTTCCAAAATTATCCTAGTAAATGTGTCTAATTACATCTGAAACGTTCACACTGCCGCCGCCCGGAGCCGTCGCTTTTTGTTTTATTTTACTTTTTATTTTTTTTCTAGTCCTTCACTATCAATATCCTTATCCACAAATCTTTCATCCTCGCTCAAATTAATGTGGAAGTTGTCGCTTTCTCGGTCCGAATTGCTCTTACTGCTGGTGGCTCACATTATAAACAATGTGAGGAGCCCTCACACCGGTGACGTCACGCGCACATACTTCCGGTAAAGGCAAGGCTTTTTTATTAGCGACCAAAAGTTGTAAACTTTATCGTCAATGTTCTCTACTAAATCCTTTCAGCAAAAATATGGCAATATCACGAAATGATCAAGTATGACACATACATTGGACCTGCTATCCCCGTTTAAATACTAAAATCTCATTTCAGTAGGCCTTTAAACCAGACCTGGGCAAAACAAGGCCCGGGGGCCACATGCGGCCCATTAAGCTTTTCAACCAGGTCCGCCGGACATTCCTAAATAATTTGTTTAGATCTTTAAGGGGACGGCGTGGCGCAGTGGGAGAGTGGCCGTGCGCAACCCGAGGGGCCCTGGTTCAAATCCCACCTAGTACCAACCTCGTCACGTCCGTTGTGTCCTGAGCAAGACACTTCACCCTTGCTCCTGATGGGTGCTGGTTGGCGCCTTGCATGGCAGCTCCCTCCATCAGTGTGTGAATGTGTGTGTGAATGGGTAAATGCGGAAGTAGTGTCAAAGCGCTTTGAGTACCTTGAAGGTAGAAAAGCGCTATACAAGTACAACCCATTTATCATTTATTTATTAAGATGGAAACTGTAACTGCCATTATGATGTGCAGTGATGTTTTCAAATTACCGGAAGTCTTGAACTATACAAAGTATTTCAGTGTTTAGAATCTGCGCTTTTGCATTATATACAAGTTATTAGCGTAATCTAAGTCACAGCAGCTCAGACGGGGAACCAAGCAGTGTGGGTGGGGAGTGTTTCCAGAGCGACCAGCCTGAAATGTGGGTGTCAGGGACAGACGCGGAAAGAGATTTTTTACAACAAATTTCTAAAGCTTAGTAATATATCAGATTGTAGGTGTGGGAGCGTCGTGTTCATATTTCGCTGTGTTTGTTGCATTTTTGTTGTGTTTCGCTTGATTGTAAATAATGTCTACCGAGAGAGGGTGTGACGGTCATATGTTGTCAATATTCAGTGTTTTATCGTTCATAGTTAATATTGTAAATCCCACATCCTTTGTTTTCATGTACATTCTGGGTGTCTCATTCAGTAAAAAAAGTAAAAATTCCATTCCGTATTTTAAGGTGGTCTGTCATAACCTTTTTAGCTTTCAATTAGACGTTATTGTGAGGTTTTGTATTAGTGTTTCTAAAAATCAGATATACCAGCCCCCAGACACATTTATTTTCTCTAAATTTGGCCCTCTAGTCAAAATAATTGCCCAGGCTTGTTTTAAACCATAACAAAGCATGCATCACTCTAGCTCTTGTCTCAAAGTAAGTGTACTCTCACAACCTGTCACATTACGACGTGACTTATTTTGAGTTTTTTGCTGTTGTCCAGCATTGTGTTTTTGTTTACTTTGTAGCCAGTTCAGTCCTAGTTTTGTTCTGCATAGCCTCCCATAAGTTCAATGCCTTTTCTTAGGGGCACTCACCTTTTGTTTGTTCTTGGTCTTAGCATTAGACACAGTTTTACCTTCATGCTGCCTCCCGCTGTTTCCGACATCTCCGAAGCAATTAGCTACTGGCTGAAACTCAAGAACACATCATTTGCAGACTATAATTACTGGTTTGCGAAAAATATTGCTAACCCAAATAGGTGAAATTAGATAATCTTCCACGGCACACCAGATTGTATCTCACGGCACACTAGTTGAAAAACACTGGTCTAAATGCAGTGTTTTTCAACATTTTTTCATTAAAAGAAATGCAGCGGCACACCACCAACAGAAAACAATAACAAATTAAACTCAGCAGACAATAAAAAGTTGTTCAGGCAATTGTTGGATATGAATTCAAACCATAACTAAGCATGCATCACTATAGCTTTTGTCTCAAAGTAGGTCTACTGTCAAGACCTGTCACATCACCCCGTGATGTTTTCCTGTGTAGTGTTTTAGTTCTTGTCTTGTGCTCCGATTTTGGTGGCTTTTCCTATTTTGTTGGTATTTTCCTGCAGCAGTTTCATTTTTTCCCTGAGCGCCATTCCCTGCACCTGCTTTGTTTTATCAATCAAGACTATTTCAGTTGGTTTTATCTTTCTTTGTATAGACATTGTTGATCGTCATGTTGTTTTTGCTGTCGTCCATCATTCTGTTTTTGTTTACTTTGTAGCCAGATCAGTTTTAGTTTTGATCTGCATAGCCATGCCTAAGCTTCAATGCCTTTTCTTGGGGGCACTCACCTTTTGTTGATTTTTGGTTTAAGCTTTAGACACATTTTTTACCTTAACACTGCCTCCCGCTGTTTCCAACATCTATGAAGCAATTACCTACTGGCTGCCACTTACTGATATGGAAGAGTATTACACAATTACTCTGCCGAGCTCCAGACAGTACTGAAACTCAGCAACGGTACTTAATTTGCAGACTATAATTACTGGTTTGCAAAAAATATTGTTAACCCAAATCGGTGAAAATAGATCATCTTCCGCAGCACACCAGACGGTGTCTCACGGCACACTAGTGTGCCGCGGCACAGTGGTTGAAAAACACTGGTCTAAATGCAGTATTTTTTTAACCTTTTTTCATTCCAAAAATGCGGAGGCACACCACCAACAGAAAACAATGAAAAATTAAACTCGGCAGACAATAAAAAGTTGTTCTGGCAATTGTTGAATAAGAATTCAAACCATAACTAAGCATGCATCACTATAGCTCTTGTCTCAAAGTAGGTCTACTATCACGACCTGTCACATCACGTTGTGATGTTTTCCTGTGTGTAGTGTTTTAGTTCTTGTCTGGTGCTCCGATTTTCGCGGCTTTTCCTATTTTGTTGGTATTTTCCTGCAGCAGTTTAATTTCTTCTCCGCACCTGATTTATTTTAGCAGTCAAGACTATTTCAGTTGGTTTTATTCTTCTTTTGTAGACATTGTTGATTGTCACGTTGTAAGTCTTTGCTGTCGTCCAGCATTCTGTTTTTATTTACTTTGGAGCCAACTCAGTTTTAGTTTCGTTCTGCATAGCCATCCCTAAGCTTCAATGCCTTTTCTTAGCGACACTCGCCTCCTGTTTATTTTTGGTTTAAGCATTAGACACCTTTTGACCTCCACGCTGCCTCCCGCTGTCATCTGCA
Source organism: Nerophis ophidion (assembly GCF_033978795.1). Classification (NCBI taxonomy): domain Eukaryota; kingdom Metazoa; phylum Chordata; class Actinopteri; order Syngnathiformes; family Syngnathidae; genus Nerophis; species Nerophis ophidion. The sequence continues at coordinate 7,110,851 of NC_084612.1, forward strand.
TATTGTAATCCCGACAAAGCATTTAGCTACCTGCTGCCACCTACTGATATGTAAAGAGTATTACACGGTTGCTCTGCCGAGCTCCAGACAGCACAGACACTCAACAACGGTACTTTATTTGTGTAATATAATTACTGGTTTGGAAAAAATATTTTTAACCCAATTGGGTGAAATGACAATTTCCCACGGCACACCAGACTGTGTCTCACGGCACACCAGTGTGCCGCGGCACAGTGGTTGAAAAACACTGGTCTGATGAGATCCAATGCAGACTTGCAACATTTGCTGATTGTTTACAGTGATATTTTTTTGAGTGTTGAAAAGCTAGACGGTCAACAGTTCAATTTTTGCGTGCGTTTTAAAAGACCTAAAATGTGAAAGCATTTCCGAATAGAACCAAAAACCAGACAAAATCGAAGATACTTTTTTTAATAATTACAGTCGTCGCTCTTATATCGTGGCTAATTGATTCCAGGCTTGACTGTGGTAAACAAATTCCCCCAAAGCAGAAGTATTGTCAACGAATTATATATTTTAGAGCGTGAAAATTGTTTATGACCATCTTAATTGGTTATTTTCTAACAAAATAAGAGCCTTCTGAACATACAATAACACCCATAAATACAGTAAATGACAGTATTCACAGGTAGACTGTGTCCTGTTCACATTCGAAACAATACAATACCATTGCCTCGTATGTGAGAATCTAAATTTTCAGTACTTTTATGAGTGACGATACAATTAGTTTTTAATAAAAAATGACATTTTTATAAAAAAAACAAAAACAAAACTGTTTATGACAACTGCTGTCCAATTGTTATATCGCGTTTCATTATTACATTTTTGAGTATGTTGGTGTGACAGTAAGTTGCAAGTCCAAAACGTTAGATGGCAGTGGTGTGTTTTATTGTTGTGCCTACACACCAGCCGTTTGATTGGAACATGTATCGAAGTTGTTGTTTTCTTCAACATATTTAGAGTTGTTGAAATCGCCATGTAGCAAGTGGATAACAAAATAAATGTATATTAGCATCAAACTACCGCATTTTTGTAAAAGTAAAACCTCACTTAACTTAAGTTGGAATAGTTTTGAGTGTATTGCTTTGTTGGCATTGAAAATTGCAACATTACATTGTGGTAGTTTGGCTGAGTCTACTCCCAGTGCTGCTGGAGTGATCGCAAAGTGCTGAATGTGAAGGCAACCGGGTTTGAGGTCAGGCGGAACCAAGGTACCGAAACATGACACCGTTGGGCGAATTGGTGCCGAGTAAAACCGGCTGGATTAGTTTGGTGGCAAAAAAGTGCCAGATGCGGTACACTTTCATACTTACAAGTTTCCCGGAGGTTCCTCTGAGTGTCATTTTAATGGCCATCACCAGGCCACTACAACAGGGCTACAACGTGGAAATATTGAGTAATTCCTCTAAACTAGAACTGTTTCCATGTGCTGAAACCACATGTGTAAGTTGTTCTGCCAAAAGTCTGTCAACTTGACAGTCGCAACTACGGTCATTCGCCGTGTTAGCATTCCGTGTTTGTTGGCATTGGGTGTCCTCCGTTGTCGTTCCTCATCGCTCATGAAGATGAAATTCTTCTCCATTTAGCATTGCCCAGGCAGCAGCTGATAGCAGTCTTGTTAGCACTAAGTGGCGCGTCGAGTCCTGCCACATCTCGGCGTTTCATACCACTCGTATTAAAGCTTTATTAATGTGGAGATGTGTTATTGATGAGGCAGGAGTTAAAGAAGAAATCCAGCAAAAAGTGGATCTGGCAAAAGTTGTCCAACTTTATTGTCGCGGTGATACAGTAGCGCCAAGATTACCTGTCGTGTTGTGAGCATTGTTTTGGATTTAAAATTCCTGTTATTGCCTTTCAAATTTGAACTTTACAGTACAGATAAGAAGGAAATGTTGTTGCATTAGCTCGTTGTAGTGCAGGATAAAAGAGCAATAAGGTGCAGATATAAATAAATAGATTACTGTACAGATAAATATATTGCACCTTTGCATATGCATCCACGTTTATGGATGTATGTTATATCGTCTTTAATATCCCAGCGAGGTAATCTTTTTTTGAAGGAGATCGAGGGGATTATTATGATGCGTTCAAGTGTTTACCCTTAACCCTGAAACGGAAGTCATTTTTGGTAAACATCCTTGATTGGCACAACTTTATAAGAGAAGGTAACACAAATACTTAACTGTAATAAATGAAATACTTTAATAAAACTTAATTTAACATTTAATTTAGGCCAGAAACTATAATCTGTAAAGAAAATTATAAAAAATAATCTGTATCCGCAATATTTGAAGCGTGATGTGTAGGGGTGTAACGGTACGTGTATTTGTATTAAACCGTTTCGGTACGGGGGTGTACCGAACGAGTTTCTAAGCTAAAGTCTTAACAAGCTGCTTTGCTTCTTCTGCCTCTGTCTCAGCACCCAGCATTGTCCCACCCACACAACCATCTGATTGGTTACATATATAGGGGTAACAGCCAATCAGCAGTGCGTATTCAGAGCGCATGTAGTAAATGCTTCAGCGTGGAGCTGATAGGTGTTTAGCAGGTGAGCATAAGGCAGCGTACTCTACCCAAATGATAATAAACACCTCCCAGTCAACTACTAACATCACTATGAGCCCGTGGACCTTCTAGAAACTTAAACTGCAGCTCAACTCGCTCGCAGTTTTGGCTTGAGGTGAAGGCTAATTAGCTTTGAGCGTAACGTTAGCACATTTTGCGGTTGTGTGTGTTTTACGGACAGAAAAGCTTTGAATCGCAGGGTCCCTGCTATCACATGTTGATAAAAATACAACATTTACATTAAAAAAAATCAATTACTGGCTTCCCAAGTGCTGTGATAAATTAAGCATGATGAATTGACTTGAAACTGTTTAATGTTGGACTTTTTATATGTAGACTAAAAGTTTTGTTATTTTATTTAATCAGAGCAACAATTTGAGGCAGTTTAATGTTTATTAACGTGCGCAGCGTTATTATAGTGTTCCCAATGTTAAAAGGATAAAGCCGTTGTTTACAAATTTGGTAAATAAATAACCAAAAAATTTATATTTTGTTTTCTTACTGTACCGAAAATGAACTGAACCGTGACCTCTAAACTGAGGTACGTACCAAAACGAAATTTTTGTGTAGCGTTACACCCCTAGTGATGTAGCAAGAAACTGTTACATTTTCTGTCCGAAACAAAAAAACATGTGAATTTAGGGAATATTAATCCCGCACTCAATCCAAAATAGATAGGATTATACCTTGCCCCGTGCCTAACTTCTATTTAAAGTTTCACTGAAATAGGTCAAGTGGATTTTTGCATAATCCTGCTGGTAAACAATCAAACGGCCATCACCCAATACCCCATTCGCCTCATAATGTCGCAATTTATTTTCTGTTGGACCTCATTGGGCTGTGTTTGGTTGGTTTGCTTTCATTTCAACCGTCCCTTGGTCCCTCTGGGGGAACAAATATTGGTTTTCAGCCCAGTTCAGTTGTTTTTTGTTTTCTTAGGCAACAATAGATCAAGCTCGACTTGAAAGCATTGTGGGGTGACAGTCTGGTGACATGTGAGGATCGTAAAAGCAAAGCCGGTAGAGGAATGTTGGTCATGCTCTTGTGTTTTCTTTTTTTTTTGTGGGGGGGGGGCTTTACCATAAACACAAGCGCTGTTGTTGTTGTCAAGTGGAGGGGGAAATCCTTTTTGGAATTGCTTCAGAGGAGCTTTAAGCCTCTTTGGTTGGAGGTGCCGTCCTGTAAATGATGCAGGAATCGGTGGCCGTCGTGCACAGAAAAGGGAGAATGGCTTCCTCCGCCCACACTCGCAGAGTAGAAAAGTGTATCTATTGAACGCAGCCTCCAAGACTGATGTGATGTGTGACATTTTTGTGTTTCCAATCCAAAGCCGTCTTTGTCGATTTTTTTTGTATTTTTTTATGACACACTAATATGCGCGCTCCTGCAGAGGTGGGTGTGTAAAGTTCACATTGTGTCTTTAAAGTGACGATTGTGCAGGCGAGCTACAAGTTCGCATGCTGGGTCCTTTGTGATAGGGGTCTTTTATTGGCGTCCTGGCGACAACTGAAAATCACTTCTAATCCAGGACCAGTCCAAAGTCCTCTGAGGGATTTGTAAAGCGGGTCTTTTTCGTGTCGAGCGTCCTTATCAGTTAGTTGGTCGAGGTCTGATCGTGTGTAAGTCTGTGCTTCTCAAATAGTGGGGCACCGTGAATTGTGTGGGGATGCGTGAGAGGAAATGGCGTAATAGCATTTATCTTGACACATACAGATAGAGGAAATAGAAAGTACCTTATATTCCGGATTATAAACCGCCACTTCTTTCCTAAGCTTTGATCCCTGAGTTTATAAAACGGTGCAACTAATTTATGGATTATTCTTTAATACAAAATAAAAATAAACACAAACAAAGAGAATGAAAATGTGTGTTATTGTGTGTGCTATGGCGCCATCTTTTGGATGAGTTTGCTCACTGTAGGTGCTGCAGAGCCCTTCTGTTTCTGTTTTCAACCGTGTCGTTCTGTCTTGTCATACAGAGCGTTTTTACTCGTTCGGATTCTTCATTCATCACTCCAAGCAACGTTTGTAAGTTTTACAATATAACTAAAACAATTCTTACTTACTAAACCGTTCCATGTGTGATGTCTGGATTAATGTTTTAATAAATAAATAGATGGGTTGGTCTTGTACAGCGCTTTTCTACCTTCTAGGTACTCAAAGCGCTTTGACACTACTTCCGTATTTACCCATGCACACACACATTCACACACTGATGGAGGGAGCTGCCATGCAAGGCGCTTACCAGCACCCATCAGGAGCGAGGGTGAAGTGTCTTGCTCAGGACACAACGGACGTGACGAGGTTGGTACTAGGTGGGGATTGAACCAGGGACCCTTGGGTTGAGCACGGCCACTCTTCCACTGCACCGCGCCGACCATGAAAACAAATGATGTATTCATGCATATTTGTATGCGCTATCGTACTGCAATGAAGCTAGCTTTAGCCAATATGCTAACACGTTAAATAGTGTTTGTGTAAGTATTAACTTACAATGGCATTCTTTTTGTACTGTTTCTGTCCCGTAAATTCACCACAACGTTTTGATTGATTGAGACTTTTATTAGTAAATTGAACAGTTCATTACATATTCCATACAATTGACCACTAAATGGTAACACCCGAATAAGATTTTCAACTTGTTTAAGTCGGGGTCCACGTTAATCAATTCATGGTATAAATATATACTATCAGCATATACAGTCATCACACAAGTTAATCATCATCCGATTATATACATTGAATTATTTACATTATTTCCACCTGGGGAGTGGGATGGGGAGGGGGTTGGGGCGGGTTGATATCAGCACTTCAGTCATCAACAATAAAATCATCTGAGAAATGGACATTGAAAATCTCTAGGTCTGACTTGGTAGGATATGTACAGCGAGCAGTGAACGTCACTGGAGTTATTGAATCTGTTTAGCTGATTGGAGAGCTACCTTCTGAAGCTAGTGGGTCCATGACAATGACTTCTGTTTTGTTTGAACACCCATTTTACTGCCGTGTTAAAGACACCATTTTGGAGACAATTAAGGTATGTAAATAAACATTTACAAAATATATCTGTGTTAAAAAATAATTTCACAATGTATATATCTGGAGCTTTTAGTCTGGTGTTGCTAATATATAGAAACTTATTTTTGAATTTGGTAGGTGCGCTCAATAGAAAATTCAGTAAACATTCACTTCAGGGTGGGCGTCCCCTTGAAAATTTTAACTGTGAGCAAGTTCCAAACAGCCCACTTAATGCAGTGCTTCTTTAATAGTGGGACGGGCCCCCCTGGGGGGGCACCATGAGGTGTCGGGGGAAAGGGGGCGTGAGAGGCAATGGTGTTATAACATCTTTTGTGTTAGTAAAGAACTATCTTGACACATATAGATAAAAAGGTTAACTTCAGGAGACAATGAAAAAAATGTGTCCCTTAAGGCAGTGGTTCTCAACCTTTTTTCAGTGATGTACCCCCTGTGAACATTTTTTTTAATTCAAGTACCCCCTAATCAGAGCAAAGCATTTTTGGTTGAAAAAAAGAGATAAAGAAGTAAAATACAGCACTATGTCATCAGTTTCTGATTCATTAAATTGTATAACAGTGCAAAATATTGCTCATTTGTGGTAGTCTTTCTTGAACCATTTGGAAAAAAATATATACAAATAACTAAAAAGATGTTGAAAAATAAACAAGTGATTCAATTATGAATAGATATCTACACATAGAAGTAATCCTCAACTTAAAGTGCCCTTTTTGGGGATTGTAATAGAGATCCATTTGGACTCATGAACTTAATTCTAATTTCTTCACAAAAAAAAAATCTTTAACATCAATATTTATGGAACATGTCCACAAAAAAATCTAGCTGTAGACACTGAATATTGGATTTTTGTATTTTTTCTCACTGTTTATGAACTTACATTCATATTTTGTTGAAGTATTAAAGGATTTTTGAATTGTTGCTATTTTTAGAATATTAAAAAAAAAATCTCACGTACCCCTTGGCATACCTTCAAGTACCCCCAGGGGTACGCGTACCCCCATTTGAGAACCACTGTCTTAAGGTGACAGAAAATTGAGACCCACTGTTGTAAGTCAGTTAAAAGTACTGTTCCATGTAAACTCCATATCTCCAAATTATTATGATTCTAATGTACAGTAAATGCTCCACTGAAAGTGTAATTATCTAAAGCATTTAATAGTTGGAGGAAGGCAATTTCTCAAATGTCTAAACTGTGTGTATGTATGTGTATATGTGTATTTATATAGTCTATATATTTATATATATATTATTTACATATTGTTTATATATATTATGTGTGTATGTATGTATGTATGTGTGTGTGTATATGTATGTATGTATGTATGTATGTCTTGATTGGATTATCCAGAGAATAGTGCTCGATACCGTGGTAGAGCGCAATATGTAGGTGTGGGAAAAAATCTCCTGATCATTGAGGGAACCCCTCATGAAACAGTTCTGTAGAGATGAAGTAGTCTTGTGATTTTTCCCACACCTATATATATATATATATATATATATATATGTATATATATAACAGTAGTTCTTTACTCAAATCGTCTCCGTTTGAAATTAATTAAAATTATTTAATTGGGGCTTGGCCCCACAAAAAAGCCCAATTTTAACATGTAAAAAAATGCATTTTAAAATGAAAAACTAACTTTAAAAAAATTAAATTAAAACAATGCAATGTAATGGATAACTAAAGCTACAGGAGTTTTATTAGGTAATTTAATAAAAATGTACATTTACTTTGGAGAGTGGATTTCTACGGTGTCTCCTTCCACCTGTATTTCCGTCAAACACAGCATCAGCAGCTTTTCCATATTTTTGTAAATATATATCCGGCATTTATGTATTATTTCAAAATTCTGTACACTGTCCTTCACACTCACTTTCTTCCATCCCGTGCTTGGAAACACAGTCCTGTCTATCTCTAGCTATAAGCTAACGCTAGCGAAGAAGACTGGATGCTTTGGGCGGCTCTTACACGCTTCACTGTCTCATTAGCTACGCCAACTAATGACTTCGTCAAAAATACACATGTCCACTGCAGAGGATCCTGCAGTGAATTAAAAGGAAGCGTTAATTGGAGCATTTATGATAATGAGGGAAGAGTTTCATAACTCCACATTTTTAATGATTTATCTGCGACAAGATGGCGTAATGTTCAGAATCTAGACAATTTTCATGCAAAACAATACCTCTCTTATGCTTGCGCTACACACATGAATCCCGTGTCCAGGACGAGGGGCATCTGGTGATCAAATTCCAACATTTGCAAACTCGTGGACAGTTTTAATGGTTTTGCACCACGGGCGTTAATGTGAGTGTAAGTCCCGAGGCTCAGTGAGGTCACCATTGGCGCTGATACGACAGTGACTGAGCGCTGTTGGCAGGTGGGTCTTGACATCTGACATCAGGGTCATGTGATACCCCGTGTGCAGCCTGCTGTCCGCCCCTCCCCCATATATCAAATGTTATACGCAGACATTGATTGTCCCACTGTGACTACTTCGCTCCCCTTTCAAACCACCCTGATGTCATATCCTCCTTTACTTTTGTCTCTTACCAAAAAAATCACCACTCCCACTTGTTTTAGTTTTTTTAAATCTTTCTGCCCTTGCAGACTCCCTTCTGTTGGGTGCGTGTACTTGCTGCTTTGTGGATGAAAGGAAACGGGCCCCTCCTCCACAGTGAAGCGTGGGGTTTGCGTTTTGCTTCAGAATATCCCAGAACATATTGGAATTCATGTTTCGCCTCGATGACCCACACCTCCCCCAGTAGCGGCAGCACTCATGCGCCCTACCAAAATTATCTCGCCTAAAGACTGGGAAATGTCGCGTCTTTTGCCGCTACTGACAATCTTGGTGATCAAGACCTTGCAACGACGCAAGTTTGATTCGATTTTGATGTCGCTATCAGCAAGATAGTCCATGATACGCTGCATGTTTGTATGTCTCATTCAACCCGAGGGGAAAAAAGGGCAGGGGGGTCATGCTCTGCTACAAAATGTCGCTACTTTTGTCAATATTGACAAACTGTGACCAAGCATCGATGTCAATACCAGCAAGACAATGCATGATATGCTGTATCAATATAGACAATGTGATCAAGCGTTGATGTCAATATCAGCAAGACAATGCATGATATGCTGCATGCTGGTATGTCTCCTTCAACCCGAGGGGAGAGGGGAGGGGGAGTGCTGTGCTTCAAAATTTCACCTTGCGTGCCGCTACTTTTGTCAATATTGACAATCTGTGACCAAGCGTTGATGTCAATATCAGCAAGACAGTGCATGATATGCTGCATTTATATTGACAATCAATGTGACCAAGCGTTAATGTCAATATCGGCAAGACAATGCATGATATGCTGCATCAATATAGACAATCAATGTGACCAAGCGTCGATGTCAATATCAGCAAGACAATGCATGATATGCTGTATCAATATAGACAATGTGACCAAGCGTTGATGTCAATATCAGCAAGACAATGCATGATATGCTGCATGCTGGTATGTCTCCTTCAACCCGAGGGGAAAGAGGAGGGGGAGTGCTGTGCTTCAAAATTTCACCTTGCGTGCCGCTACTTTTGTCAATATTGACAATTTGTGACCAAGCGTTGATGTCAATATCAGCAAGACAATGCATGATATGCTGCATCAATATTGACAATCTGTGACCAAGCATTGATGTCAATATCAGCAAGACAGTGCATGATATGCTGCATCAATATTGACAATGTGACCAAGCGTTGATGTCAATATCAGCAAGACAATGCATGATATGCTGCATGCTGGTATGTCTCCTTCAACCCGAGGGGAGAGGGAGTGCTGTGCTTCAAAATTTCACCTTGCGTGCCGCTACTTTTGTCAATATTGACAATTTGTGACCAAGCGTTGATGTCAATATCAGCAAGACAATGCATGATATGCTGCATCAATATTGACAATCTGTGACCAAGCATTGATGTCAATATCAGCAAGACAGTGCATGATATGCTGCATCAATATAGACAATCAATGTGACCAAGCGTCGATGTCAATATCAGCAAGACAATGCATGATATGCTGCATCAATATTGACAATCTGTGACCAAGCATTGATGTCAATATCAGCAAGACAGTGCATGATATGCTGCATCAATATAGACAATCAATGTGACCAAGCGTCGATGTCAATATCGGCAAGACAATGCATGATATGCTGCATGCTGGTATGTCTCATTCAACCCGAGGGGAAAAGGGGTGTTGGGGGGTTGCTGGGCTTCAAAATGTCACCTCGCATGTCGCTACTTTTGTCAATATTGACAATTTGTGACCAAGCGTTGATGTCAATATCAGCAAGACAATGCATGATATGCTGCATCAATATTGACAATCTGTGACCAAGCATTGATGTCAATATCAGCAAGACAGTGCATGATATGCTGCATCAATATAGACAATCAATGTGACCAAGCGTCGATGTCAATATCAGCAAGACAATGCATGATATGCTGCATCAATATTGACAATCTGTGACCAAGCATTGATGTCAATATCAGCAAGACAGTGCATGATATGCTGCATCAATATAGACAATCAATGTGACCAAGCGTCGATGTCAATATCGGCAAGACAATGCATGATATGCTGCATGCTGGTATGTCTCATTCAACCCGAGGGGAAAAGGGGTGTTGGGGGGTTGCTGGGCTTCAAAATGTCACCTCGCATGTCGCTACTTTTGTCAACATTGACAATCTGTGACCAAGCGTTGATGTCAATATCAGCAAGACAATGCATGATATGCTGTATCATTATTGACAATGTGACAAATTGTCAATATCAGCAAGACAATGCATGATATGCTGCAACAACATTGACAATAAAAGTGACCAAGCGTCAATGTCAATATTTGCAAGACAATGCATGATGTGCTGTATCATTATTGACAATGTGACAAAGTGTCAATATCAGCTATACAATGCATGATATGCTGCATCAATATTGACATGTCGCTACTTTTGTCAACATTGACAATCTGTGACCAAGCGTTGATGTCAATATCGGCAAAACAATGCATGATATGCTGCATCAATATAGACAATCAATGTGACCAAGCGTCGATGTCAATATCAGCAAGACAATGCATGATATGGTGCATGCTGGTATGTCTCATCAAACCCCAGTTGAAAACCAGGAAAGAACATTCTCTTCTTCAGATGATTACACTACATATCGGAATTCATGTTTTCCCCTAGTTGCAGCAGCACTCGCGCACGCTACCTCCACCGTTTTTGACTGGAAGAACGACACGATCATCCCACCAAAGGAGCAGGAGATGTTGCTTTTTTTTGTCGCTATTGAGAATCTAGGTGATCAAGCAACAACACACCGTGTGTCTCATTAAACCCTAAGGGAAAAACTGGGAAGGGGGTGGTTCTCTGATTCAAAATATCACAGTACATGTTGGAATTCATGTCTTCCCTCAGTTAACTGTAGTTCCCCTGCCCCAGTAGCGTTGGCATACTTGCCAATCTTGAGACCTCCGAATTCGGGAGATTGGGGTGGCCTTGGGGTTGGGTTTAAGGGGGAGGAGTATATTTAAAGCTAGAAACGCTACGCTAAAAAAAAAAAGTGGGGGATCGACCTGTGCTTTAGAATATCACAATACATGCCGTATTGCAGCTGAGATTAGGGATGTCCCGATCCAGGTTTTTGCACTTCCGATCCGATACCCATATTGTTTTTGCACTTCGGGTCTGATACCGATACTGGCCTATCCGAGCATGTATTAAAGTTTAAAGTTATTTAGCCTACTTAGTTGTCAGATTCATGTTGAAAAGGGTTTTAGTACTCTTGATAACAACTAGCTAGCTGAATTGGTGAGTTTGAATAATATACAATGGTTGGTATTCAAGGATAAACACAAAATAGAAAAAAATTATACATGACAAACAGAAATGGCATCATTAAACAGTAAAAAAGTGAACAGTATAAAGTGCAAATAATGCTGTAAACATTATTTAAAAAATAAAACACACAAACAACCTGAATGGGATAAAATGTCTATAACTCAGCATCAATACTTGCTCTTGAACAAGTGTAAACTTAAAAAAAACTAAAAACTATCTACACCAGGGGTGCTTACACTTTTTCTGCAGGCGAGCTACTTTTCAATTGACCAAGTCGAGGAGATCTACCTCATTCCTATTTATAATTTATATTTATAAGAGACATTTTTGTCAACAAGTTAATGGTGTTTAATGATAATACAAGCATGTTTAACACATATAGATTCCTTTCTTTCATGAAGACAAGAATGTAAGTTGGTGTATTTGATTCTGATGACTTGCATTGATTGGAATTAGACAGTGGTGCTGATAACGTCCGCATTTTAAAAACTGGATCTGGATCGGCATTTTCCAATGCCATGCCGAGACGCATTTTTGGGCAATTATCGGCATCCGATCCAAATATCGGATCGGGACAACCCTAGCTGAGATAGGCTCCAGCACCCTCCGCAACCCCAAAAGGGACAAGCGGTAGGAAATGGATGGATGGATGTTGCAATTTATACCTGTGACAGCAGCACTCGACAGCCCATAGCTGTGTCACCGTGCTTAACAATTGCATGTAAGACACAATTACTGTAGTTTGTCAAGTGGCCAAAAACGTTGCCAGTTTTTTCACTTTCGACAAATTATGTCATTGAGATCTAGGGACAAAGTGTGTTTTAGTGTCCGTATCAGGAAGACAATGCGTGATATGCTGCATGTTATACCTCATTGATTGTGATTCACAATATCATAGTATGTGTTGAAATTCATGTTTCCCGCAAATGAACACAGCCCCCCACCAGTTCCGGCAGCACTCATGCAGCCCCAGACCATGATGCTACTTGACTGTAGACATGAGACAATTACCCAAAAAAAAGACCATTAAAAAGTCACACACTAGTCATTTTGTAACAAAGTGACTTTGATGTCGCTATCAGGAAGACAATGCATGTCATGTCTTATAAACATCTCATTCAACTAACATTAACCTGTCATGGTAAATGTTGAAATTCATGTTTCCCCCCCAATAAACCACAGCTCCTCAGTTCTGGTAGTACTCATGCAGCCCTAGACCATCATGATGTTATCCCCCATCATGCTTGACTCTATGCTGCATGCGCTTATGGCTCATTAAAGTGCGACGGTAAAAAAGGAAAGGGGTCTAGCTCTGCTTTAGAATATCACAGTACATGTTGCAATTTTATGCCAGTGGCAGCAGCACTCATGCAGCCCAGAGCTGTGTCACCATGCTTAACAAATTACATGTAGCTTGTAAAACGGGCCCATAAAGTTGCCAGTTTTTTCACTTTCGACAAATTAGGGACAAAGTGCGTTTTAATGTCCGTGTCAGAAAGACAATGCATGATATGCTGCATGTTATTATGCCTCATTGATTTTTATTCACAATGTCATAGTACGTGTTGGAATTCATGTTTCCCCCAAATGAACAACGGCCCCCCACCAGTTCCGGCAGCACTCATGCAGCCCCAGACCATGATGCTACTTGACTGTAGACATGACACAATTACCCTACAAAATACCATTTATAAAGTCAAATTTTTTTCATAACTAGTACTTTCGTAACAAAGTCACATGCCATGTCTTATAAACGTATCATTAAACTAACATTAACCAGTGATGGTAAATGTTAAAATTCACGTTTCCCCCCAATAAATTACAGCTCCTCAGTGCTGGTAGCACTCATGCAGCCCTAAACCATCATGCTTGATTGTAGGCAAGACAATGATCCTTCTACGCACTTTGTGTTGGTATTCAGACTATAATGACATTTTTTTTTTTTTTTTTTTTTTAGTAAATAGTACATCTGTACAAGCTATACACTGACTATTCTAAAGTGTTTTCAAGTCAAATGGTGCTGCGATACTGTAGTTTAACCCCGGTATGGCCCTAAAAGAAAACACACATGGAGTCTCTCGTGTGTCAATTATAAGTAACTTCATCTCAGGCTAAAATCAACTTTCTAATTATATAAAAAATGTGGGGCATGTAAGGAATCTGGTAATTCCATTGGAAATATTGGGAAATGAATGCCAATCCCCTCAGTTTTTTGTTGTGTGATTAGTATGTGAACCATGAAGGGGGTGATGAGGGACACCTTGATAAGCTGATATCCAATATCTCCAAAAGGCGCCTATTGGGAGAAAACACGGGGGAAAAAGAAGCACGATCCCAGCTGCTAATCCTCTAAAGATTACGCACACATTCCCTGCACAAGACTTTGATCTCTTGGCATGCATCCGGATGATATCTGACTCTGGACCAGACACACATGCATGTGCAAAATGAATCAAAACAATACACCACATATGCAGTTTTTTCCTTCTAAAGACAAACACATGTGATAACTATTCAAGAGGGGAGAATCCATCTTGGCCGTCTTAATTGCTGGCAATTTTTCACTTTTTGCCGGTGGTCTCGGAACGTCACCCCTTTGAATCTACTGTATATAATGATTTGTATTTTAATTAAAAAAGTAAGGGCCATATGGCTTAAAAACTTTTTTTGTTGATACTTTTAAGTTACAGAGACAGGCCACATTATTAAAAAATGTTGTCTTTAAATTGGCCAGTTAAGTCAGTTTAAAGAATTTAATGAATAGAAACATTAATACTAAGGGTGTCCCAATACAACTTTTTCCACTTCCGATACGATATTGATGATAATCCGATATGATATCAGCTGGAATCATAGTACATACTTTTGTTATTTTGTAGTGTGGAATGTTATAAAAGGTTTTATTAAGTGAAATTACTCAAAGAAAAATGGTAGGTATTAAAATACTAACCTTGTTACAGATTTATCCTTTTCAAGTGCTTTTTTGAAGCATGACAAGAACGTTGAAAGATGCGGACACGTTTGTTACTGTATTTAGTTTATTGTCAACACAGAGTGGTCACAATAATTCATTAAATATTACGTTCATATGTTATATTTTAAATCGCTACATTTAGTGTTATTTATACCTGCATTGTCCTTTCCATCCTTACACTTTCCATCATTGTAACTGAGCTACTGTGTGGAACAATTTCCTTTGTGGATTATTAAAGTTTGTCTAAGTTAAAAGCATAATGTGGAAAGTTGAAGACGTGGACACATTTGTTACTGGATACTTTCTAATACACTTCTGCCTTGGAGACTTTGTATGTGTAAGTAATATGTAACAATACTTGTAATAGGTCACATTTTTGTTTTCAATATGGCTCAATTAAGGATCCGTATTACATATGTCTAGCTTGTGTGCTATTGTGCGCTGAGCTGTTGTGTAGCTGCTAGCTCCTAGTGGCCTATAACCTACCATGTTTACCTTTTTGTAAATGACTTGACTAAAATGCTAGCAAAGACCAACCCTGTGTGTTATTTGGCTGTCCAGCTTTGCACATGTAAACTGCCTGTATCAGAGCCTAATATCAGGGATTTTAGGGATTTTGCTGAGATCTGACCGATACCTGGTCAGGACGCCCCAAATGAATACTGCACGTTTGGTCCTCTACTTGCTAGGAGAAAAACAATGAAATATTAGAACATACACAAAATATGCCTTAAAACATTTTTTAGATTTTTTTTTTTCTATAGAGGACCTATGATGATTTTAATCTGCATTTAGAATACTAGATCAGTGTTCCATTACAATAGGGGCTCCAGAGCCCCCAAAAGAGCCGCCCAAAAAGAACTGTTTCTCAGATGTTGTCCGTATGGGCCGCAGCGGTACTCAGTTGTAATACACTTTTCCACCACTTGTGGCAGTAATGAAAATCTCAAACAAACAGAAGTCTGGAGCTAAAGTCATAAAGATCTTTTTTTTACGCGCAGAAATTATGACTTAAGTGGTGAAGCTATATTTTCATTTGCACTTTAATTTTATTGACAAGTTAAGAAACACTCATGAATTTAGTTGATTTATTTCAACACAACATAATTGTAGGTAAATAGGTTTTCTCAGTCACTTATGAATGTATTGGTACTTATTTTCTAATCAACCTGACTTAACCCTAAGTTTATACTGTATTTTAAATAATTATTTTTGTAATTAACACATGGTTTCATATCATTTGGCAAGGTTTAAACTGTAATTAGATTATATATAATTATTGAATGCGGTCAAAATCAAGAGTAAGATTTCTAATTCAGTGTTAACAATTGAGTGGGCCCCAGGACCCTCTGGAGTGGAGAAAAAGGTTAAGAACCCCAGGTCTACTCTAGATAATATCTTTAGGACATGTTTTGGTGTGAATTCTGTCATTTTTGCTCCGAAATCACTTTTACGACCCGTTTTTGGAGTCTGTCTGCAAGATGTTCCCAGATTGCATGAAAATGTCCACTCCTCAAATTGGCCCTAGTGTGTGAATGTGAGTGTGAATGTTGTCTATCTGTGTTGGCCCTGTGATGAGGTGGCGACTTGTCCAGGGTGTACCCCGCCTTCCACCCGAATGTAGCTGAGATAGGCTCCAGCGACCGCCCCCTCGCGAACCCGAAAGGTACAAGCGGTAGAAAATTGATCGATGGATGGATAGCACTCTTCAAAAATACAGTACAGGCCAAAATTGTAGATTATCACTAAAGGCATTAAAACTATGAATGAACACATGTGGAGTTATGTACTTAAA